>NW_023397022.1:167500-217500 GCF_011125445.2 Fundulus heteroclitus
AGCTGGTGCGTTTATTTATATTACCCATGTGGGTAAAATACACATGGCATTTTCATAATAGCAACTTTACTTTTCATCTTTAGCTGGTTGTCTGGTGTGCAAATTCATTGCTTGTTCATTTTAGCACCAACAAAGTTTGCAGTATTTATTCCTTTGTAGCCATTTCACTTCAGTGCAGAATTAAGTTTTATTTTCTTTCTGCTATTCTCAGTTTTCATTACAATATATGCTTATATTTGTATCTTGCTCATCGAAGACTGAACAGATTTGTTTACCTCCGACTACGCAGACGTGACCACAGAATCCATCCTGCCTGCGCCTGCTGGCTTCAGGTAGAGACTAATAATAAAAGGCGAGCCAGCTTGGTTTGAAAAAGTCTTTTCCTGACAAATCCTGTTCATATTCCAGCTGTAATAAATATACGTATCAACCAACCCCTGCTGCTGCGGGGATAATGTTTAAACTGAAACTTTAATGGGGTAAATTAAAAAGTGGAAGAGGTCAATCGTTGATACAGGCATTTATTTTTGGACGTGATAAAGTTGTCTTGATGAATCTTGTGCAGCGATTGCTTCTGTCTGAGCGTGTCTGAGACAACGTCTGTCCCGTCAGTCCTGTGGGACAGTCTGGAAGGACAGGACAATAAAAACCCATCAGGTCTGTGAAAATGGATAGAAGTCTAAACCCCAAACCAGAGGAGGATAATAGATAGATAATAGATAGTAGAATAGATAAGAGAAGTGATAAACCTGAACACGAGCCTGACTGATGATGCAAACCTCTTATCTGAAAAGTCTTGCTCCACCTTCCCTTCCATGACTGACTCCTTCATGGCTTCTCCGCCGTTCTGAGGTTCTGGAGGCGAGAGCGTCCACCGCAGGCCTCCGTCCTCTTTTCCAGCTTCTTCCCCACTTTCTCACTGAAATGGAGGCCAAAGTCTCACAAACAGGCGCAGATAAAGAAATCAGAATATTCTATCAGACGATATCTCACTGTGAAAAGAATTTATATACCATGAGTTTCAGATTCAGAGAGCCTTTTCATGACATCTTCATTTAGAGATAAAACTGTAAGCACCATGTGTGTGTCTCTGCTTCAGCACTCCTGAGTCCAGTAAGCAGGTCATCAGCCGGAGAACCTGAGTCACACCGAGGAGGTCATCAGGACACCGGAGACGTAGACCTCTGCTGAACATCAATAAACCTTTTCCTCACCTCGCCTCCATCGATGGATGAAAGGAACGGTGAGTTTACCCGCAGCAGACGATGTGAAAAGATACGAGGCATGACGTCTGCTCCCCAGGGACAGCTGGAGGACATCTTCAGCTGGAGGACATCTTCGGCTGGAGGACATCTTCAGCTGGAGGACATCTTCAGCTGGAGGACATCTTCAGCTGGAGGACATCTTCAGCTGGAGGACATCTTCAGCTGGAGGACATCTTCAGCTGGAGGACATCTTCAGCTGGAGGACATCTTCAGCTGGAGGAAATCTTCAGCTGCCTGGAGCTCAGGACAGCCGCCTCCTTCCCTCTGGTGCTTTGCTGTCAACACATCAGGATAATCTGTTCTGATAACATGTAGCTTCATGTGTCGTGAGCGTTTACTCGCCGTCCTCCACCCGCTGTCTGCTCATTTCTCCACGCTAACACCTCGGGTAGGAGTCAGCGTGGCCTTCATGGATGCTGTAGACGTCCAGTTCTGCCTCCTCACCACCGCCAGAGATGGAGCACGCAGGAGTACGCCGTGGCTTCCTGACAGAAGAGACTTTGTGATGTTACTCATCTTCTGAGGTAACAGAGGTTCATGGTCCGCTTCAAGGATCTGCCCATGCTTAGGGAAGAGAACGTCTCAGAGTTTCTCCTGCCTGATGTTCTACACACCAGCACCAGATTCATCTCAGTGATACGGGGACTTCCTGCTGAAAACCCGATTTAAATTTTTTTATGTTTCTTTACCTGATACATTTTACAACAAGCATCCATTGTCATTTGTTTTTAAATGAAATTAGTTTTAAAGTGTTAGAGTTTGAACTGTTAACTTCTTCGGTCATGGTTTAATGCAGCAGGCTGAGGACACGTCCCTGTCCTGGGGACCAGTGAGGAGCAGATGGAGCACCTTCAGTAACCTGGCCACTTTTCTCCAACTGTAATCTATTTTTTAAATTTTGTAAACATGGTTAAATAATATGCATATTACATATACGTTTATATATGATGTATCCTGTCCATGTGTGTTTCTATACGGATAGGAAGTTACTTTCTAAACACATCATTATGCAGATGTGCCTAAACGTTTTTAGGTTCTTACTCAGTTCATTCTAGCACCATTTAATTCCTGCCCTGCTGCTGCAGTCATGATTTTCTGCTCTAAAGATTTCTGGTGAATATTTACCTGATTCTACCTGACGCTGCGCTGACGTCATTCTGGCTCAGTGCGCATGAATGTGGCAACGTGTCCCGGACATGTTTGTGAAATCTACAGCAGGTAAAACTGGCCACTGTAACAGGAAGTAGAAGTATTTAGCTCTTCAAAGTAAAATGTATCATCACGCCTCAGAAGTTTGTCATTGCAGTGTTGTCAGCCTCACAACTTAAATGTGTTGGTTCCCAGACAGAGAAATAAAATGAATAAATAACAATAATAAAGTAAAAAATAAGTCACAGATTAAACAACAATAAAATAAGGATAAAGCAGTTTAAGAGTCATAGAAGAGTCTGCATCATTGTATGAACAGTTAGACACCAGTTGGAGGTGAGAAAGTGAACAAAAGATAAATAAATGGGGGTAAATCAGGCAACTGTGCTTCAATAAATAATAAATAAATGTGGCAGAGATGTCAGTAATAAGAGGAAAATATAACAGACAAAGAATAGAAATATGTTGTGTGTGTCACCATCCATTTAAGTTGGAGAAACTGTTTTCCAGTCTAGATGTGTGGGGTGAGTGTGAATCCCCTGCAGGAAGAAAGGAACTTGAAACGGTGATGGTTCTTATGTTTTTATTGTATTATGTTTTTATTTATTTATTACAGGGACTGTATGTATTAATAACACTTCTGTCAATGTGCCAGGGTTAGGCAGAAGGCAGTTTTTCAGAAAAGAGTAAAACTATATATTTATATAGACAACGTCAAAATTACAGTAGATTTAGTAAAAGTACCATAAAGTTAAAATGCACGTTACAAACACAAAGCAACTATCAGACAACGACAATAAGTGCAGGCAGCAGGAGCGTCCAATTATAAATTAATGTTGACAACACTGATTATCAACAATCTCTTTTGCTGCATCTTAAATGCATTATATTTAAATTTCTGATGGTCCTTTGAGCAAGGTTCCCTTCAGTAGCTGCTTGAACAACGTCTCTGGGGATTCTCCTGGTCCTGCTTTGCATCGTGTCTCAACATCCTGACAGTCATGTATAAAACTGGACTAATTAACTATTAACTATGCACATAATATGATGATGAAGATAGGAACAATTTATGATAACCTGCTTTAAGCAATGACAACCCAATAAAATAATTAATTGTTGTTTTACTTCATGTGTAACAGAATGCAAGTTTTAAGTTTTCCCTCTGTGGGAAAACTTTAAGATTATTGTCCTTACATATGGATAATGAACTGTAAAAAAAACTAATTGATGTTAACTGAAGAAAAAGTGGTTGAACTCATGAGTGACAGATTATTTAACTATGGTACATTTGAACATATAAAGGTAAAAAAAAAAACAATGACTTTAATGTAACGTTAATAACAAAGAAGAGAAACCAAAGTGTTGAATTACAAACCTATTCATAATTTGACACGCTGACATCGGCTGCCTTTTATTTTGACATCCTGGCCGGATGTGATACTTACAATTATTTAGTTTAATGTTTTGGTTCGTTTCAACTAAACAGGAGAGCTTGTGTTTAGTTCAGGTTATTATAAAGAAATTGTCTTTGATCTAATCCTAAATTTAACCCAAATTGATTTAACCCTTTATTCTAATGATCACTTCCGGTTAGCCTAGCCGTTAGCTTCGCCCAGCCACCCCGGGAAGAATCAGCTGTTTTCCGGCTCCAGCATGGAGGACATGTACGTCAAACCCGGTGAGTTACCTGGAGAGGAGCCTACCTGTGTGTGAGAACACGAACAGAGTCATTCTGCGGGTTTAAACCCGTCTGAAAGGTGTTAGCCGGCTGCTAACGCCGTTAGCCCGCTGCTAACAGGCAGGAAGGAAAACCCCATTGAAGAATCTCTGAAATTTAAGTTCTATGTTGAGTTACACGAAATCTACGGAATCTTTATAGATCATTTTGGCTTAAAGGGGCTGATCTATCTGGCGTGTTAAATTCGGTGCATAAATAATTAATATAATATCAAAAATTAAGGTAAAACGTACAAGTGAACTCTTGATTGTTTCTGCTGAAAGCTTGATGATGATGAGTCATAAACCAGGTTTTTATTTAAAGTAAATCTATAGTAAATATAAAACCCGCTTGATTAAAGCTGTAGTTATTTTGGGTTTTGGGTCAGTCTCTGATATCAAAGGTAATAATTCTGATTACTAATGTTTAGTCAACAGAAAGGTCTCACTAACCAGCAGATTCACATATTTTCTCTATATTTCTGTCTCAAACTAATGAGTTAGTTTTGATGAGCTAGTTAAGACCAAATTAAATGATTGTTGGATGCTGTAATAAAGATTTAGTTCAGTCATCTCATAATCACCAGGTTCAGTGTAGTCAGCAATATCCAGTATTTGCCCTAAACTGTCTTTAATTGGATTATTTATGTTTCCAAGGCAACCAGGAGCGGGGCTGGAACGACCCCCCCCAGTTTTCGTATGGGCTTCAGATGGCCCGCGGACCTCAGAGGAACCCCTTGAATAAGAGAGCCGCTCCACCAACGAGCTCAGGTACGCTGCCACACCTGTCTCCTCACCTGGATGAAGCCTGCTCAGTAACCCAATGACTTAACACATCTGGGTTTTATTGTCTCCAGGTGCAGAAGCCCTGCCCGCAGCCACTCCTTCCTGCAACCCCATGGCCCCGCCCATGTGTGGAATAGCCCCGCCTCCTCTCCCAGGTATGCCTCATAACTATTGCTGCGATCCCCTTGCAGTCCGAACTGGGAATTCCTGACTTCCGATTGGAAGATTAAACTGGAGCAGCTGCCAAAGTCAATCTCTCCCCTCGGAAAGTCGGAGAAATTTTCCAACATGGCCGCTGCTCAATTCAACAGCAGGAAGCTGGGATGAAAACATGTTTATTTTATAGGGCTGTCAGAGTCTAACATCCATGTTACATAACAATAATAATAATTGAACTTTATGTAGCGACTGCAACTGTGAACTGAACAAATTAAAAGTGGTGTTCTCATGTGGAAAGTACAAGTAACAACGTTTGTAAAGTGCCAATCAGGAGCAGGATGTGGCTATGACAGGTGACGAAGCAGCTTCATTCAACGTGGAGGACAAGATGATAGTGGCGGTCTGCCTGAGTTCAATCAATCAGTCAAATTATATTTCCAAAGAGCTTTACAACAACCACAGATTGATGAAAGAACCCTACAGAATTAAAACCACTAATAGAAAAGTAAAAATGAGTAACTCAGTTGTACCTATAACTGTAATTCAGTCATAACTGTCATGTATAAAAGGCCAAACTGCAGGGCTGTGATGGAGCGTGACTCCAGGGGAAGAGTGCTCAGGTTGTAATGAGGAGCAGCGTTCTGCTCAGGTTGTAATGAGGAGCAGCAGCGTTCTGTTCAGGTTGTAATGAGGAGCAGCAGCGTTCTGTTCAGGTTGTAATGAGGAGCAGCAGCGTTCTGTTCAGGTTGTAATGAGGAGCAGCGTTCTGCTCAGGTTGTAATGAGGAGCAGCAGCGTTCTGTTCAGGTTGTAATGAGGAGCAGCGTTCTGCTCAGGTTGTAATGAGGAGCAGCAGCGTTCTGCTCAGGTTGTAATGAGGAGCAGCAGCGTTCTGCCCAGGTTGTAATGAGGAGCAGCAGCGTTCTGCTCAGGTTGTAATGAGGAGCAGCAGCGTTCTGTTCAGGTTGTAATGAGGAGCAGCGTTCTGCTCAGGTTGTAATGAGGAGCAGCAGCGTTCTGCTCAGGTTGTAATGAGGAGCAGCAGCGTTCTGTTCAGGTTGTAATGAGGAGCAGCAGCGTTCTGCTCGTTTGTAATGAGGAGCAGCAGCGTTCTGCTCAGGTTGTAATGAGGAGCAGCAGCGTTCTGCTCAGGTTGTAATGAGGAGCAGCGTTCTGCTCAGGTTGTAATGAGGAGCAGCAGTGTTCTGCCCAGGTTGTAATGAGGAGCAGCAGCGTTCTGCTCAGGTTGTAATGAGGAGCAGCAGCGTTCTGTTCAGGTTGTAATGAGGAGCAGCAGCGTTCTGCTCAGGTTGTAATGAGGAGCAGCAGCGTTCTGTTCAGGTTGTAATGAGGAGCAGCAGCGTTCTGCTCGTTTGTAATGAGGAGCAGCAGCGTTCTGCTCAGGTTGTAATGAGGAGCAGCAGCGTTCTGCTCAGGTTGTAATGAGGAGCAGCGTTCTGCCCAGGTTGTAATGAGGAGCAGCAGTGTTCTGCTCAGGTTGTAATGAGGAGCAGCAGCGTTCTGCTCGTTTGTAATGAGGAGCAGCAGCGTTCTGCTCAGGTTGTAATGAGGAGCAGCAGCGTTCTGCTCAGGTTGTAATGAGGAGCAGCAGCGTTCTGCTCAGGTTGTAATGAGGAGCAGCGTTCTGCTCAGGTTGTAATGAGGAGCAGCAGCGTTCTGCTCAGATTGTAATGAGGAGCAGTAGCGTTCTGTTCAGGTTGTAATGAGGAGCAGCAGTGTTCTGCCCAGGTTGTAATGAGGAGCAGCAGCGTTCTGCCCAGGTTGTAATGAGGAGCAGCAGCGTTCTGCTCAGGTTGTAATGAGGAGCAGCAGGGTTCTGCCGAGGTTGTAATGAGGAGCAGCAGCGTTCTGCTCAGATTGTAATGAGGAGCAGCAGCGTTCTGCTCAGGTTGTAATGAGGAGCAGCAGCGTTCTGCTCAGGTTGTAATGAGGAGCAGCAGCGTTCTGCTCAGATTGTAATGAGGAGCAGCAGCGTTCTGCTCAGGTTGTAATGAGGAGCAGCAGTGTTCTGCCCAGGTTGTAATGAGGAGCAGCAGCGTTCTGCCCAGGTTGTAATGAGGAGCAGCAGCGTTCTGCTCAGATTGTAATGAGGAGCAGCAGCGTTCTGCTCAGATTGTAATGAGGAGCAGCAGTGTTCTGCCCAGGTTGTAATGAGGAGCAGCAGCGTTCTGCTCAGATTGTAATGAGGAGCAGCAGCGTTCTGCTCAGGTTGTAATGAGGAGCAGCAGCGTTCTGCTCAGGTTGTAATGAGGAGCAGCAGCGTTCTGCTCAGATTGTAATGAGGAGCAGCAGCGTTCTGCTCAGGTTGTAATGAGGAGCAGCAGCGTTCTGCTCAGATTGTAATGAGGAGCAGCAGCGTTCTGCCCAGGTTGTAATGAGGAGCAGCAGTGTTCTGCTCAGGTTGTAATGAGGAGCAGCAGCGTTCTGCTCAGGTTGTAATGAGGAGCAGCAGCGTTCTGCTCAGGTTGTAATGAGGAGCAGCGTTCTGCTCAGATTGTAATGAGGAGCAGCAGCGTTCTGCTCAGATTGTAATGAGGAGCAGCAGTGTTCTGCCCAGGTTGTAATGAGGAGCAGCAGCGTTCTGCTCAGGTTGTAATGAGGAGCAGCAGCGTTCTGCTCAGGTTGTAATGAGGAGCAGCAGCGTTCTGCTCAGATTGTAATGAGGAGCAGCAGCGTTCTGCTCAGGTTGTAATGAGGAGCAGCAGTGTTCTGCCGAGGTTGTAATGAGGAGCAGCAGCGTTCTGCTCAGGTTGTAATGAGGAGCAGCAGCGTTCTGCTCAGGTTGTAATGAGGAGCAGCAGCGTTCTGCTCAGGTTGTAATGAGGAGCAGCAGCGTTCTGCTCAGGTTGTAATGAGGAGCAGCAGCGTTCTGCTCAGGTTGTAATGAGGAGCAGCAGCGTTCTGCTCAGCTGAGTGACACTTTACCTTGTCTTACAGCTCGACTTCCACCTGACGGCATGGCCACGCCTCTCACTCGAACGGGACAAATGAGAGTTCAGAGAGAGGCAGACAGCAGCCAATCAGAGCCTGATATGGAGACTGTGATGTCGGTGCTGAACCGAGCGCTGGATGCATGTAGGAGCTCTGTTAAAGTGAGTTTATGGCAGCAGGGGGCAGCATCGTAATGCTGAGCCGAGTCCTGGCAGTTGATCAGTGAAATCTAAGGGTTGTTTATTCAGGTTCTCAGCAGAGACAGACGCTTTAGAACCTTAAACTTCCTGCATCCTGTCGGCAGGGTCCGGTGTGTAATGAAGTAGCCAAGAGGCTCCGCCTGCTGGAGGACAGTTGGAGGTGCGGTAAACTGAGCCTACCTGTGACCAGACGCATGGACACCCTGACCCAAGGTAACCCGTCTCCCCGCTCCGCCGTATTCACCCCGTCTGTCTGCACCGCTCACTGAACACCTGTCTCTCTCCCAGAGCTGCAGGCAGGTAACTGGGATTCAGCTGACGAGATCCACCGCTCCCTCATGGTGGATCATGTGACCGAGGTCAGCCAGTGGATGGTTGGCGTTAAGCGGCTCATCGCTGAAACCAGAGACCTGAGTCCAGAACTCCTGAAGCCATTTCAGAGTTCAGCAAGACCGGAGTCCGCTGAACCTGTTGGGGACTCAGACCCAGAGCAGGAGCTGGAACCAGAACCAGAGCCAGCAGGAAGGGCCCCTCAGCCTGAACAAAGACTCCAGGCCCCAGGGTCCCAGTCCTGAGTGTCCCTGCTGTCTGGTCACTAATTGAATCTGTAATTAAAGTTAATTGATGTCAGGCTTTCTATGTAATTCTTCTCACACTGAACTCAGACTGGTTCTGGATCATGTTGGGTTTTTACTTCTTTGATGGTTTGGTTGTACTAAGCGTTAACACCAGAACTCACGGGTTCTGTTGACTCTGGGCAGTGACCCCTACATCTAGATTTGGGTTTAGGGTTCTGCTTCTCTACGGTACAATATAAACTTCAAAGAACTTTAATCTCCAGAAACTATGGAGAGAACTGGACTCTCCTGTTCTACAGACCTGACCTGACCAACTGGTACCGTGGTGTTTGGTTCTGATGGAAAACGCTGCAGATCCACTGAGTCCAGCCTACCTTCAGAGGTCTAGACTCTACTGGACTCTTGAATCTGGTGTTCTGGTACTGGAGGTCAGGCCTGAGCACTTTGGAGGAATCCTGACCCAAACATTCAGAACTCGCCTGGTAGGAACCTGGAGGAGTAGAACCGGTTCTTTAAAGCCCGATTCAGAGGTTTCCGGACTAAAGCACGGAAAGAAAAACCGTAAAATCTCCATTTGTAAAGCATCAACCATTAACGGGCCAGTGGGAGGGAACACTGAACAGAACCGTCTGGACCTCAAAGTGGACCTGTGAGCTTGGCAAACCAATCCAGCCACGCAGTGACAGTCAAAGCCCAGCGGTACTGGTTCTGATCGGACACGTAATGAAACCCTGATCAGGTTCTGTTGTAATGGTAAACATTCAGGATGAGTCCAGACCCGACCAGAACGGTCCGGCGCTGGTTCCTAAACTCATCAGGTGGTCTCTGCCCAGAACCAGCTTCAAATGAGTTTATATTAACCAGACCCAGATTCTTCACATGTTCTTCTGTAACGAGTCCAGATCTCTCAGAACCACTCGGACCTCCAATGGAGGTTCCCCAGGCTTTCTAACAGTTTTCCTTGTTAGATTAGATTAGATTAGATTAGATTCAACTTTATTGTCATTACACAGGTACAGGTACAAGGCAACGAAATGCAGTTTAGGTCAAACCAGAAGTGCGGGATAAACATGGTTCCATAAGTACAGGAGTGTCCATAAGTTCTGGCCCGTTTTACAGGAACATCTGGTTCTGTTTCTGTTTTCTGTCAGCCCAGGACCTGATTCTTTAAAGAGATGAAATGTTCTGATAACGTGAAGATCCATCAGTACCTGCAGGTCCAGAGTCCGTCTAATAGAGCAGTTTGGGTCGACCCAAACAGAACATTAGAGTTCTGTGACCTGGTTAGTGGAGCTGCAGCTGAACGGTCTAGAAGTCAGTCAGGAAGGAACCCATGTTTTTCACCAGAATCCAGTGGCTCTTCAGAACCGCTTCAGAGATCAGCCGTTGAAGCTGTGGAGGACAGGAAGTCCATAAGAGGCGCCAGCAGAGGACAATCAGGACAGACTTCAGTCCAACGGAGACAAGTCTGGACTCTGTCAGGTTGGTCTTGGTTCTACGGGTCAGAACACTTTGGGTTCATCCTGAGGCTGCAGTCCCAGTCTGTGCCTGCTTCGGTTCTGGTTGCCTGCAGGGGGCGCTCTAACCAAAGGCTGGCAGAACCTTTCACACCCTGCAAACCAGCCTGTGTTCTGATCCAATCCTGAAGGTGTGTTCTGTGATGGAGGCGACGCTCTGCGTTCTTTTCATGTTTCATCAGAAATGTTTGCTTTGGGTTTGCATTCAGAACCTTTCCCTCCCTAAACCAATGCCTGCGCTGACAGCCTTGACCAGCAGAAAGGTTTAGTGAGAAAGGTTCTGTTAGAAAGGTTCTGTTAGAAAGGTTCTGTTAGAAAGGTTCTGTTAGAAAGGTTTTGTTAGAAATGTTCAGTGAGAAAGGTTCTGTTAGAAATGTTCAGTGAGAAAGGTTCTGTTAGAAAGGTTTAGTGAGAAAGGTTCTGTTAGAAAGGTTTAGTGAGAAAGGTTCTGTGAGAAAGGTTCTGTTAGAAAGGTTTAGTGAGAAAGGTTCTGTTAGAAAGGTTCTGTTAGAAATGTTCAGTGAGAAAGGTTCTGTTAGAAATGTTCTGTTAGAAAGGTTCTGTTAGAAATGTTCAGTGAGAAAGGTTCTGTTAGAAAGGTTCTGTTAGAAAGGTTTAGTGAGAAAGGTTCTGTGAGAAAGGTTCTGTTAGAAAGGTTTAGTGAGAAAGGTTCTGTTAGAAAGGTTCTGTTAGAAAGGTTCTGTTAGAAATGTTCAGTGAGAAAGGTTCTGTTAGAAATGTTCAGTGAGAAAGGTTCTGTTAGAAATGTTCTGTTAGAAAGGTTCTGTTAGAAATGTTCAGTGAGAAAGGTTCTGTTAGAAAGGTTCTGTTAGAAAGGTTCTGTTAGAAATGTTCTGTTAGAAAGGTTCTGTTAGAAATGTTCAGTGAGAAAGGTTCTGTTAGAAAGGTTCTGTTAGAAAGGTTCTGTTAGAAATGTTCAGTGAGAAAGGTTCTGTTAGAAAGGTTCTGTTAGAAAGGTTTAGTGAGAAAGGTTCTGTTAGAAAGGTTCTGTTAGAAATGTTCTGTTAGAAAGGTTCTGTTAGAAATGTTCAGTGAGAAAGGTTCTGTTAGAAAGGTTCTGTTAGAAAGGTTTAGTGAGAAAGGTTCTGTTAGAAAGGTTCTGTTAGAAATGTTCAGTGAGAAAGGTTCTGTTAGAAAGGTTCTGTTAGAAAGGTTTAGTGAGAAAGGTTCTGTTAGAAAGGTTCTGTTAGAAAGGTTCTGTTAGAAAGGTTTAGTGAGAAAGGTTCTGTTAGAAAGGTTCTGTGAGAAATAAAGTCTTTGGCAGGATGCTGTAAGCACCGTTCCAATGAATGTTGGTACCATTTCAGCCAAACTCGCTAGAAATCTCTCATCTACCCAGCCGTCCATCCTGCTGTCCAACGTCTGCTCACTGGACAACAAAATAGACCTTCTAGAACTCGAGCTCTCTGCAAAGAGGGAGTTCAGGGACTGCTGCGCTCTGATCCTGATGGAGACATGGCTCACCTCATCAATCCCAGACCAAACCGTTAGCCTGGAGGGGCTAGCTACTTTCAGAGTCGACAGAAACAAAGAACTCAGCGGTGAGACCAGAGGAGGCAGACTCTGTGTTTACATCAATAACAACTGGTGTAAAAATGCTAGAATAATAACAAGTTTTTACTCTCCAGACATCCAGATGCTAATTGTTAGCCGCAGACCTTTTTATCTGCCCAGAGTTCACTGTTGTTATCGTCACAGCAGTTTATGTTCCTCCCAGCGCTAATACTAAACATGAGTGTTCTCTATCAGACTGTCTCTGAGCTGCAATCTGCACACAGAGGGTTTTTATCATTGGGGATTTTAACCAGGCAGATATGAAAACTCTTCAGACCAATGCCCTTTGCACAATCAAATTCTGTACATACAAATGTTTTTTTAAAAACACTCACCTGTACACTGTGACTTCTCCTGCATTTAAATAGTTTACTTTTAAATCACTGCTGCACCTTATACCGTAATTTAATTTTACTGAAATTCTCAAGCTGTATGCAACGACATGTCGTTCTGTACGCACTCTGTGCATACAGAACGACAAATAAAGTTGTCTAAGTCTGTCTAAGTCTGTCTAAGTCACTTCAGAACCCAGAGTGGTTCCTCTGATGTTCCTGAAGGCTCCCAGCCTTGGCAGTTCCAGCATTTGTCCAGCAGGGGTCAGCAGAGGTTCTGGGAGAACCCAGCAGGAACTCCACATAGGAAGATGGCAGCAGGAGTTCTGGTTCTGAGTTCAGCGGTTCTGTTGGGTTCGGTCGCTGGTTGTTGCTTTAATGTTTCAGATTGGTCAAGTTTTAATAAGCAAATCCAGAGAAATGTTGTTTTATCTAAAATAATTAATTCATTAAGGTTAAAAAGTAATCCCCCCTTTGTAAAGTGTGCATGAACTGTGGGTTTAGTTTCTCAGCTGGTTCTTGAATAACAGAACCTGCCTGGCAGCTTTGAAGTAAGCAGAGCGGAGCGGGTCAGCTTTCCAGAACCTGATGGCGCCGCATGCTGGGACAACCAGGGGGTGAATACTTTTCACAGTGCTGTAAATATTCACCCCCTCTGGATCGGTCCTTACCCTCCATGCTGTCCACATATGCTGGTTGCAGACTGGAGCGCTTTGGATCAGGTTCTGGAGAACCAGAACATCTGAGTCCAGATGGAAAGTAGCTGCAGGAGAACCGGATTCACTGCTCAGCCGTCCGCTGGCCCGGTTCTCCCACTGCGCTCACATAGGTTCTGTTTAATCACAAAGAAAAGCTGGACTTCAGTCTGAACTCTGCTGACTGGGCTGCCCTCCTCTTCCTCTCTGGAGACCCGAGGAGGAGGAGGAGGAGGAGGAGGAAGAGGAGGAGGAGGAGGAGGAGGAGGAGGAGAAAGAGGAGGAGGAGGAGGAGGAGGAGGAGAAGGAGGAGGAGGAGGAGGAGGAGGAGGAGGAGGAGGAGGAGGAGGAGGAGGAGGAGGAGGAGGAGGAGAAAGAGGAGGAGGAGGAGGAGGAGGAGGAGGAGAAAGAGGAGGAGGAGGAGGAGGAGGAGGAGGAGGAAGAAGAGGAGGAGGAGGAGGAGGAGGAGGAGGAGGAGGAGGAGGAGGAGGAAACCAGGCAGAAAGAAAACTGACAGGAAGCTGCAGAGGAAGAAGAGAGCTGGTCCCAGCGGAGCGCACTAAAGATAGGCTGGAGGAAGAAGCTCTGCAGACACAATCTGATCCTCCAGAACCAGAACTCACCCCGATCCAGAATCTAAACTTACAGAACTGATCCAGAACCTTGGCCCCCCAGAACCGATGTAGAACCGGTTCTGTGGATCATCAGAAACAGTCGTGGTCCAGATGAAACTTCTCTCAGACACGAACTGATCAGTTTTCACTAAACCTGCTGGAAACATCTGAGCTGACATTCCCTGCAACTCAGGGCCCCCAAACACTCAGGGCCCCCAACAGTCAGGGGCCCCTGGCACTCAGGGCCCCCAACACTCAGGTGCCCCCGGTACTCAGGGCCCCAATAGTCAGGGGCACCCAACAGTCAGGGCCCCCTGCAACTCAGGGCCCCCAGCACTCAGGGGCCCCCAACAGTCAGGGGCCTCCAGCACTCAGGGCCCCCTGCAACTCAGGCCCCCCAACACTCAGGGCCCCCTGCAACTCAGGGCCCCCAACAGTCAGGGGCCCCCACAATCAGGGCCCCCAGCACTCAGGGCCCCAAACACTCAGGGCCCCCAACAGTCAGGGGCCCCTGGCACTCAGGGCCCCCAACAATCAGGGCCCCCTGCAACTCAGGGCCCCCAACAGTCAGGGGCCTCCAGCACTCAGGGCCCCCAACAGTCAGGGCCCCCAACACTCAGGGCCCCAATAGTCAGGGCCTCCAGCACTCAGGGCCCCCTGCAACTCAGGGCCCCCAACTCTCAGGGCCCCCTGCAACTCAGGGCCCCCAACACTCAGGGCCCCCTGCAACTCAGGCCCCCCAACACTCAGGGCCCCCTGCAACTCAGGGCCCCCAACAGTCAGGGGCCCCAACAATCAGGGCCCCCAGCACTCAGGGCCCCAAACACTCAGGGCCCCCAACAGTCAGGGGCCCCTGACACTCAGGGCCCCCAACAATCAGGGCCCCCTGCAACTCAGGGCCCCCAACAGTCAGGGGCCTCCAGCACTCAGGGCCCCCAACAATCAGGGCCCCCAACACTCAGGGCCCCAATAGTCAGGGCCTCCAGCACTCAGGGCCCCCTGCAACTCAGGGCCCCCAACTCTCAGGGCCCCCTGCAACTCAGGGCCCCCAACACTCAGGGCCCCCTGCAACTCAGGGCCCCCAACAGTCAGGGCCCCCTGCAACTAAGGGCCCCCAGCACTCAGGGCCCCAAACACTCAGGATCCCCTGCACCTCAGGGCCCCCAGCACTCAGGGCCCCCAGCACTCAGGGCCCCCAACACTCAGGGCCCCCAACAGCCAGGGCCCCCAACACTTAGGGCCCCCAACACTCAGGGGCCCCCAACAGCCAGGGGCCCCCAACACTCAGGGGCCCCAACACTCAGGGGCCTCCAATAGTCAGGGGCACACAACAGTCAGGGCCCCCTACACTCAGGGGCCCTAAACAGTCAGCTCTAAAATATCCCAGGGGCCCCCAGAGTCAGATGTTACACAGTTTTACCTGAGCTACACCGTCGTTCCTGGAGCTCTAGGTACCATTGCTGGCTGGTACCACAGGACCAGCTGTGGTACCAGCAGCAGTTGGGTCAGTACCAGCACCGGTACCAGTGGTACCAGCAGTAGTACCAGCACCGGTACCAGCTGTGGTACCAGCCAGCAGTTGGGCCGGTACCAGCAGTACTTGGGTTGGTACCAGCAGTTGGGTCGGTACCAGCACCGGTACCAGTGGTACCAGCAGTAGTACCAGCACCGGTACCAGCTGTGGTACCAGCTGTGTTTGGGTCAGTACCAGCACCGGTACCAGTAGTACCAGCAGCAGTTGGGTCAGTACCAGCACCGGTACCAGTGGTACCAGCAGTAGTACCAGCACCGGTACCAGCTGTGGTACCAGCTGTATTTGGGTCAGTACCAGCACCGGTACCAGTGGTACCAGCAGTAGTACCAGCAGCAGTTGGGTCGGTACCAGGACCGGTACCAGCTGTGGTACCAGCAGTACTTGGGTTGGTACCAGAAGTTGGGTCGGTACCAGCACCGGTACCAGCTGAGCCGTGGGGCTCTGAGGCGTTTGCTGCTGCTCAGACTGAAGATGCAGTTTCCATGGTGACGCCGTGTGTGTGTTTCCCGGCCTGTGATTGGCTGAGGCAGCAGTGGGCTGGCGGCGAGCCTCTGAAAGCTTCGCCGTCTCAGTCAGGGAGCCGCAGATCGGCTCCGAGAGACGAAGAGACTCTTCCTCACTGCTCTCTCCCTCCATCCTCCTCCTCCTCCTCCTCCTCGCTGCTCCTCCTCAGACGGGTCTCACTCCCTGCCTTCATCGCCTCCACCATCATCATCCTCAGAGACTGGCCCCCTGACCCCCGCCATGGCAACGGTCATCAGCACGCGGTTCTCTGATGAGTATCAGCTGTACGAGGAGCTGGGCAAGTGAGTACTCCTCTTCCTCACTGACCTCCTCCTCACCGTCCTCTTCCTCACTGACCTCCTCCTCACCGTCCTCTTCCTCACTGACCTCCTCCTCACCGTCCTCTTCCTCACTGACCTCTTCCTCACCGTCCTCTTCCTCACTGACCTCCTCCTCACCGTCCTCTTCCTCACTGACCTCCTCCTCACCGTCCTCTTCCTCACTGACCTCTTCCTCACCGTCCTCTTCCTCACTGACCTCTTCCTCACTGTCCTCCTCCTCACTGACTTCCTCTTCCTCACTGACCTCTTCCTCACTGACCTCCTCCTCATCGTCCTCTTCCTCACTGTCCTCCTCTTCCTCACAAACTTTTTCCATCTATCATTTTTCATCAGATTGAAGTTTTCTTTTCTCCAGAGCTGCTAAACAATCAAAAATCTGCTGGATTTAATATTTGATGATTAATTATTTAGTTTTGATGTTTTCTCCTGAACCATGTGCCGATTTTTTAACAAGTTTCTGTTTATATTTTTATAATTTTTGCACTTGTTTAAATCAGTTGAGCCTATTTCATACTTCTGTAACATTTCTATATTTTTATATACCTTTGGTGCTTTTTTGAATAATTGATAATTTTCTTTAATAGCAAAGTTTTCATATATCTTTGTTTTAGTTATATTTTTTATTCTAATTTAATGTAAACATTCTAGGATAAAAATGTTCTTGTTTTATTATTATTAATGGATGTTTAATTGACTGAAGCGAATGATTTCTAATTCTAAATTTAAAGGGTGCAGCATCTCAGACGGTGGTTGATCAGAAACAGCAGCACATTTAGCTGCTGTCAGTTATTGATTATTGAGCCGATCAGTCTCTGATGGAGATGAAGAGCAGATAAAGGCATACATGGATGGATGGAGGGAAGAGTGAAGCACCTTTCTGACCCCATCCCACTCAGCAGCCACCCACACACACAGTAACACACACTTAATGCCAGGTCTCTTACATAATGTGATGGTGGGTGGCAGAATGCAGCTTTCATAAGAAACAGAACGCTTTCTGCTGAAACTCTGCTGCACCTTCTCACAGGAAAACACTAATGCACAATGTCTTCAGATAAACTCCATCAATATTTTACTGAATAATTAGGTTTATTGATTGGAGATATGATAACAGATGCTGGAAAACTGCAGCAGGAAACATCTTGTTTAAGTGCTAATTATATCACATGATTGATGCCCCTGCACTTTCCACAAAGTAGCAGACAATCTCTCATTCATTCATTGAGACACATCTCTGTGAAGCAAAAAGCACTGAAGATAGAGGTAAGATCTTGACAGAGCATGAGGAACAGAGCAGATGATTCCCAGGAGAACATCTCAGCAGCTGAAACCTTCAGGATGGTTCAGCCCAAGCTCAGAGAAATGAGCAGAACCCCAGGATCTCCACCTCAGACTCTACAGGCCTCAGGTAGCAGGTTAAAGGGCTGAAGGAGAAAGCCTCTTCTCTCTAGAACCAAGATGGCAGCAGGTCTGGTGGCAAAATAATGCCAAAAACGAGCTAAATGAGGATGAGCTAGTACACATGATTGGTTACAGTCCCTGCTGTCCTCTGTGATTGGTCCGTCTTAATAAGAGCAGCAGAGCGAGGACAGCTGCAGGCGGACCATCAGGAAGTGAGTTATGTACTTTTCCACTGCATAATGTTCTGGGTATGACAGCTTATCAGCTCAACATTTAGTTAAAATACTTCAGTAACTTACCCACATTACTGCCGCTATCAGCTGGCTGGCAGCGTGTAGTTGTAAACTTGACGGAAGCTAACGCTAGCTGGCTAGCCAGCTTGTTTAGTTTCTGTCTGTATTAAAGTTGCAAATAGCAGCTAGGCGGGGGATGTGTCCTCGTTTATAGCCAAGAATCTTCACAAAACCGTAATGGTGCAGCCAACATTGTGTGAGATGATCTAGCAGTCTGTCTTTCCATAAAGACGCTGCTTCACTGTTGCTAGCCAGCTAGCATTAGCTTCTGTCAAGTTTACAACTAGACGCTGCAAGCCAGCTGATAGCAGCAGCAGTGTGGGTATATTACTGAAGTATTTTAACTAAATGTTGAGCTAACTGATAAGCTGTCATACCCAGAACATTATGCAGTGGAACAATTACGTAACTCACTTCCTGATGGCCCGCCTGCAGGGACTGTAACTAATCATTAAAAACGTCAGAAAAAATGTTAGATTAAGACTAAAACACTGCAATGGAAGGCATATAACATAAAATAGACCAAATATTTAGAACAAAATTAAATTTGAAACAATTACGTTGTTTTGTTGGCTCATACAGAATTAAGACTTCACAAAGAGGAGAGACAGAGATTAATTTAGTTAAAAAACCATCAAAATATAGGCCAGAATCTTAACTCTTCTGACCGTTTATATGGAAAGAAAAGCATAGTTTGGTTTACATAAATCAGGGAAAGAGGAATTGCTTTGCACATTTTCTGACATTTAGCTTTTACAATTAAGATTAAATTAGTCAAACACTTTGTGATGAAGCAGAATCCATGGCTGCCTCCTAGGTCAGTTCATATATTTGTAAATTCTCTGAAGGTTGTGGTTGATAACGTACAGTAAATCCAAGAGAGCCGGGTCGAGTCAAGGCTTCCGATAGAGGGGAAATACCAGTCCAAGGGCCTGGTTAGCCTAGCTTATTTTAGGTTAGCCTGGATTAGGTTAGCCTACTTTAGGTTAGCCTGGCTTAGCCTAGTTTAGGTTAGCCTCGTTTTACATAGCCTAATTTAGATTAGCCTATCTTAGGTTAGCCTAGCTTAGGTTAGCCTGTCTTAGGTTAGCCTAGCTTAGGTTAGCAGCCAGATCGCCAGACTATAAATGAAATTCTGCTGCTGCGAAACTGATTTCACAGATAACGTTTTTAGGTCTACCTTTTCTCTTAATGCATATTCAAATTTCTTTTTGTGATAAATAATTAGCATAAAAATGCAACATTTTTACACTCACCTTCTTGTAGCAGAAAGCCTTGCTGCACACCTCCGCCCCATTTAACATCCTGGGGAAATATGAGAAATCCTTCCTAAGACCAGGACCTTTTACCTGTAAAGGTAAATCCCCGGAAAAGTGAAATTACCCAGGTAAACTTGTTTCAAAATGCACCTAACCTGGGGCTTTCCACTAGCACGATGTGTAGCAATGTTTTTTATCCACTCTTGGTAGAAGGAAACAAGCGCACTCCACCTAAGGCTGTCTTTCTCTTGGCTGGAACGGCAGCTAGGCAATGATACCACTGGAATCTGAGCGAGAGCAACATAGTTCCACAAGCAGAGAAGAAAGGTTTGGATTTCTGACCTGTGCAGAGAGGAAGTTTGCAAGAAGGAGGTTAAATGGAGGGAAAAGTATCTGGAAGAAGCATAAGATCTGAGTACAAAAACAAGGATTTGAGGGATAAGAGAGAATATTTGAAAGAAAGCGGGAGTTTTGAAGTCAAGGAGAACAAAATTATCCTCTCAACGTGAAACAGCGAGCTCTTGATATTTGGCTGCAATAATCCTCCATTTTAGGTCAGCAAAGCTGCATCTGGATGGATGACAAGACTTCTGGGATGATGTTCTCTGGACAGATGAGACCAAAGCAAAGATGATGGACCAAGATGGGCAGAACCGTGTTTGGAGAAATCCAGACAGATCAGCAGAAACATCTCATACCAGTTCTAACGCACGGTGGTGCAGGGGTGTTGCTCTGGGTCGTCATTATAGTTATTGAGTGGACCATGAACTCCAAATATTTTCTACCGACAGTTAAAGCTTGGTCCAAACTGGGCCATCAACAGAACCTTGATCCCTCAGCTCAGCACCAAATCTATAACATAATGGCCCAGTCAAAGTCCGGACCACAGGCTGATTTAAATCCTCCGCTGGGAGCTTCAGAGCGCTGAGCAGAAAACTCAATGAACTGAAGCTACAACAGAAAGCAGAGTTGGACCAGAACTCCACCAGAACCAAGTGATCCTCCTCCTCTCTGTAAAGTTAAAGATGAACCGTCATCCGTTCTCTGGTATTATTGCTTCAATGTGAGCAGACGGCAGTTGGTTACATCAGGGTGTGACCCTCACCGTTTACCATCTAGGCCAACGACTGAGAGTCTGACCACTGTCTCCTGAGCCTCTCCACGGTCACTGCTCTGGTTTCTCTGTTGCTCGATGGCGCTGCCAGATGTCTACCCAGATGTTGTCAGAGTAGAGAAGAGGTGGCAGGAAGGTCAGGATACACAGCAAAGCCATCATTGACTTAGCTGGTGTGTGTGGAGAGCGCCCTCTCCTGGTCACATCACCACAACTTTGTTACCAGAGAATTTATGTCTTGAATAGACGGTGGTCATCTTGACTGAGATTCTTTACAGAGTGTGTACCCTGGAGGATGGAGGTCCAGTTTGGTTCTGGATCCTTTCTGTCCGACTGAAGACCGGCTGTTAAGATTACCTAATCTCTGTTCTGGGGTTGTGGAGCATCTGCAGACATGTTCTGAACAGCAGCTCAGAACGTACCTGCAGTTGGACATAGAACATGGAGCGGATCTTTAAGGAACACCAGCTGTGACCTTAGGATGGAGCTTCACGGTGCCCTCATCCACCCCGTCTTCCATCTCACTACCCAACTCATCAAAAATTAACAACCTTGAGCACTGACTAGCCCTCGAGGAACTTTCTAACTTTTTCTGTCATATTTCATGTTCTGTTTCATCCGTTTTTGTAAGTTTTATTCGCATGGACGAGCTGTCCTGTCTGCTCATTGTGTCCAGTTCTAATGGTCAGAATGGTTTTATTTCCCTGTGCAAACCTGGACCAATGTCACAGTGTAATTATATGCTGATTGGTTCCTCCTGCTGTATTCCAGGGGAGCATTTTCAGTGGTGCGGCGCTGTGTGAAGGTTCTGTCGGGTCAGGAGTACGCTGCCAAGATCATCAACACCAAGAAGCTGTCTGCTAGAGGTGAGAGGCTGAGAACACGAGCTCGTGCCTGACATGTTGTAGTCTAACAGCTTAACGCAGTCCTTACACCTGCTGCTGAGATGCAACCTGTTGCACCGCAACCAGCTGAACCACCAGAAGCTGAAACATGATTGGCTGAAATCAAACAACTTAATTGATGATGTGGAAAGACAAATCCATTGGATAAAAAAATTAGTAGAAGGAATAATGTGAAGGAAGCCACAGGTTGTGGCACACCTGGACCACTTTGTTGATCATGTTAAAACAAGATTTGGTGATCAGGGTTCTAGAGTTCTGAAACCTGGTTGTTGAGGGCTCAAAGGTTTCTGAATGTTTAAAGTTTTGAAGTTGAATACTATGTATTTTCTGTCCCATATATGCCCTTACAATTAACCCATTGTGTAAAACCAGTTTCCCTCTCTTTTGATAGGGTGGTATTCTCTGGGCGTGTGCCTTGCATGCTCTTATTCACCTGCTACTTTGTCCAGTCTCCGGCATAATCGATGCATTCGCGAGAGAACATGGGCTAACTTCAATATTTATAGCTTTCTTACCTCAGAAGACGCCTCTAAACAAAAAACCTGTGCAGTCGCAGCGGCAGATGCTTTTCCTCTTCTTCCATGACAGACACAATAGTGTAATTTCAGCTTCTCGCCAAAGGGGGCAGATGTCTGCAACAACTCTCGAAATGACGCTATGCTCCTTTAAACATGCCAGATATGCAGTGGCGCCTGCAGAAACCTTTCATAGGGGCCTTATGGAGACACATAAACTCTTGGAGTGGCACTGAAACTAAAAGTTGTAATTTCAGGATGTTATTCTACTGTTGTAGTAAAGCTGCCTGTAGAAAACTATCAGAGGCTACGTTCACACTGTGGGCCTTGATGCTCAATTCTGATTTTTTTTGTGAAATATGATTTTTTGCATCTCCGTTCACACTTTAAAATATATATGCGACTTGTATGTGATCTCCTGTGTGAACTGAATTCATACAACTTAAGTGTCCCGCATGCACAGTTGAGGACGCAATGACGTCACACAGCAAGTGTGCTCAGTGTTTGCGGAAGTAAACATGGATCGTAATGCTGGAGCATATCTTGCGTTCTTTAAGTTCTTCTCCAGCCGGAGCCAACACATTACCGACGCAATCTTTTTAAGAAGATCGAAAAGAAACAGCCACATTTTTGGCAATGGCGTTTTGTGGGGCTGTAATGTCCATACAGAGAAACGTGTAGGTGCGGAGTCGAAGCCAGGAATGGAGGGATAGTGATGTGAGCGGCTTTAGTGATACGGACTTCATTTACAATTTTCTAATGACAAAGACAACCTTTATGTGCGTCTGTGAATGGCTCTCTTTAGCGCTCCTTACGTAAAGACACACATCTTCGGCGGGCCATAGCAGTGAGTAAACGCATTGCCGTGGGGCTGTATTGGCTTGCAACAGGTGCTTGTTACCGTATCTAATGTGCATAGACCAATAACAGTACAGTTAACAGTTTGAGTTGAATAACCATTCCTCTTTATTCTGTAATTATATTTAGAATAAGATGCACATTTATACATTTTTTGGAAAACAAAACAGTTACTGGGGAAAGTAGATACTAGCAGATAGAAATAAAAGCGCGATAGAAGCTCAGGAAGAGCAGCTGCCTTGCTGGCTGTGCATTATAGGATGAAACTAGAACATTTCTGCAGAAATTTAAAGAGGGTCCTACCTCGTGGTGCGTACCGTCCTAACTGTAAGAGTTACCCTTGCAAATATCATATTCCTACGTTCATCACAGCCCCCTCAGTGTGCGTCGAAAGGTGCTGTGCTAAGCCAATGGAGCATGTCCCTGACCTCCTGGGAGCCTCTGGCTAGCAGCGTTGTCATGGAGACTCACTGACAGCTGCAGCCCTCTGTCTTATTCATCATTACCTTTATTATGTGGAGGACCAAGTGGAATGTGTGATTTTGGTGTCTTTGGAGCATTTCTGCAGCATGTAGCTGCAGAGGACAAAAGGGGTCAAAATGGATATTTGACACCTCATAACTTGGAGATACTTTATCCGACATGGCCCAGATTTATTGTGGAGCTTTCTCTGTAAAGGAAGTATAGACTCCGTGAAGCAGACATCTGTAGGACCTTCCTAGAGCTACTTCCGGTTAGCAACATGCTAACCATTAGCCGCTAACATGGTTGTGTTCAGTATCACCGGGTGATGGTACTCTGTTAATTTGGTTCAAATGCTGTACTGGAAAGTGTCTCAAAAAGGGAGAAAATACTAAATCTCACCAAAGGTCACCAAAGGTAATAGGTCAGATTGGCCTTCTTTAGCAACACAGCCTCACCCAATCTGGGCCCAGAACTCAACATTTGACCAAGATGGTGTGTAGTGCCACTTCCCACAGACGGGTGGTGCTGTATAGGCCGGGTGGGTCGTGTCTGGGCCTCATGCCAGGTCCTGTTGGAGTCCAAGGCCCAATAGAAAAGCATGTGAAATTTAAAAAGTGACAGAAAAGTGAGAGACGTGTGATAATCGCCGGAAAATTTAAAAATATTAATAGGAAGTGATTTTGCGAATCTCAGATTCCTACTTTCATCGCAGCCCCCTCAGTGTGCGTCGAAAGTTGCCATGCTAAGCCAATGGAGCATGTCCCTGACCTGTAGTAACCTCTGGTCAGCATAGTTCCGTTGTCATGGAAACTCGCTCACACCTGCTGCTGCCAGTCTACTGTGCGCACACACTTTCACCCTGTTCCTCTGTAATTGGGTTATAATGGCAATTAATTATTTCACCCCATATTTAGAGAACCGTAAGGGCTAGAGACGGAATTTTTTTCTGTGTTTATTTCAAAACGGATAGGGGAACAAGACAAACTACCTGTTTTTGTAGGAAATATTTTAATGTAGGCACAAAAAAAATCATTAAATAAAGGGGAATTTTGCTGAAAATGCAAAAAAGCTCGAAACTTTGTCCCGAACAAATCGCTATAGCTGAAAAAGTATATGAGACATCAAAATAATTCTTTAACCATGAGTATCAGCAGCCTTTGGGGGATATTCAATTAACTGTGCCTATTTTCATGTTTGTAAAAAATTGGTGTAGGCACAGCGATGATGTAAAAAAGTGGATCATGTGGACGGATGCAGGTCCAAAGCGTTTTCAGGATTTTGCACAGTCGCTACTCACGAACGAACAAAACCGTAACAGCTATCCACAAAATTCCTTTTTTGTGAGTGCCAGAAGGGTCTGGACATTCATGTGTGAAAGTCTCATGCCTGTACATCAAACAGTTTAGAAGTAGCGACGATGCGAAAACATGTGTTGTTTGGGATTTTCAGATGTCATTTTTTATGACACCTCCATAGAAAATCAATGGACAGCGTTTGGACTTTTTGGCACTCTGAGGTGATTTGTGAAAAATCTATAAATGCTACACCAATGAGGGTTGCATTTCCTGAATCCTGAGAAAAATTCCTACGTTTTGGTGTATAATTTGTCTACGTAGAGTGAAAATTGTGCGAGTACGCTGAAGTTGTTCAGAGTTGTGAAATCTTTTAAAATTCTTAGAGTGCACACTCTGACAGTTGGACTTCCATTATAAACGAAGATTTTGCTGATTTTTGGACATGAGCTTTGAGGAGTAACTGTAAGAAAACCATAAAATATATCCACATCCCGTTTTCACTTCTGAGTAGATCAAAGATATATCTACAAACTGGAAGTTAAACAGTGTTTTTAGGTGAAAGTATGACGACACAGTAAAGCTTTGAAAATGGTCATTTGGAGACTTTCGAGGCTTTCTCTCTACCCAATTCCATTCATTCCTATGGGGTTTTTTGGGGTGGTTTTCGCTAATTATGTTGCCATGGTAACTCGAAACCCCAATAAAAGTAATAGCACACCATTCCAGATGAGCTGCACCTTTTGATACCTATATTGTGGGGGTGCACGCTACGGTTCGGGCCGCATTAACGTCCGAATAATAAAGAATAAAGAGTCTGTTTAGAGGTGCATAGTAATAGGGGCTCCCATGCAATGCTATGGCAGGACCCTAATGATAAACTGATGCTACAATTTACACTGGCCAGGGGGGGGGAGGCAATGGCCACCCCGTGGCCACCGACCTGGTGGCGCCCCCGCAGATATGAGGGGATAGTAGAAACATGTGATTTGGCAGAGCTTAACTTAGAAACATATATACAACGTTATCTGGCAATTTTAAAACAACGCTGTTGACCGAATTGCTGTACACTGATAAAAGCTAATAAAACACAAAAATACACGTAGCAGTTCTAGCACACATGAATACAGCAAATCTGTGACCAACTAATAGAACAATAAAAACACTTCAAATAATAAAACAATAAAAGCCAACATCCCAAACTGAGTTAAAACCCAAGAAGAAAATGTGTTTTCAGAGAATATTTTAAAGCAGGAAGTGAGTCGGTCTTATTTGCAGCTAATTGCAGAGACAACAACGCTACACTATCAGACAGGACACAGAGAAAAATGGATTTTTTAAAAGTCTGAGGATGAAGAGGTTCAGAGACCGCTGATGGTGGTGAGAGACGTGGGCGGTACTGAGTTAGAGGAGACGTTCCTCTGTGTTTGAGGAGCAGAACCTCAGAACCAAAGGGATGGTTTGGCTCATTGAACAGAAAGTGTTTCCTGGGCAGAAGAATTGAATGATGATTGTTCTGGAGACGGTACTAGAACGTTCTGTTGAAGGTTGTTCTTCATGTGGCAGAATGTGAAAACGATTCAGGGAGGCTGGTGGTCCAATCGCTGAGAACCCGTGGAGGAACCCAGCATCCAGGTTCTGTCCAGGTTCTCTGGGTCTAACGTTATTTAAACTTTTGCCTCATTTGGATAAAGCCTGCTCCTTCCTCCTCCACCCTCCTCCTCCTCCACATTCAGACGCTTGAAGCTAAGAGAAACACTGAAGCCGAGGATTCTTCTCTGGGAATTTTTTCAGATCAGATTCTGGTTTTGAGATTTCATTCTGTTGCTTAGCAACAGGCTGCAAAGTTGACAGAAATGTGTTACTGTGTGTTACTGTGTGTGCGCTCTGTGCTGCTTCTCGTTACATAACGAGGCGTTCCTGCAGCTGTTTAACTCACCTGAACGATGGAACAGCTGCAGCTGGACTGGATTCATCATTCCTGGTTGTTCCCGAGGAGAACACGGAGAACATGGAGAACGACCGTCAGCGGCGGGAACACATCATAAAGTTGTCCATCTGTCCTGGTGGACAGATCCTGATCAATCAGAGCTTTTCCTCCCTGAAACAACCGAAGCGTCCAGGTGTTTGACTGCAGAACCAGCGTTCAGGTGTTCAGGCACTCAGCAGCTCCAGCTGGCACATTCTGCTGTAATCAGTGAAACCAGTGTTAATAAATCATGAAGTTAATGTGTCCAGCAGCCAGATCACCTCCACCACATTCAGCTCCTAACGAGCTGCAGTTACACAACTAATCATCAGCAGCAGCTCCACGTTCCACCAGGCCTACAGGCCCAGCTTCCTGCTCCACCCACAGGTTTCACCTTCCCTCTGATGTCAGCACATCCCAGATTCTGAGTCTGGCTCAGAGACTTTATTTAGGACCGAGCTTCACAAGCCTGTATTCTGTCTGAAGACCAGCAGGGGGCGCCAGTTTGGAAGGAAGACATATTAATTCAATTCAATTCAATTCAATTTTATTTATATAGCGCCAAATCATGAAACATGTCATCTCAAGGCACTTTACAAAGTCAAGTTCAATCATATTATACAGATTGGGTCAGATTATACAGATTGGTCAAAAATGTCCTATATAAGGAAACCAGTTGATTGCATCAAAGTCACGACAAGCAGCATTCACTCCTGGAGAAGCGTAGAGCTACAGGGAGAGTCATCTGCATTGTCCATGGCTTTGCTGCAATCCCTCATACTGAGCAAGCATGAAGCGACAGTGGGAAGAAAAACCACCCATTAACGGGAAGGAAAAACCTCCGGCAGAACCGGGCTCAGTATGAACGGTCATCTGCCTCAACCGACTGGGGTTACAGAAGACAGAGCAGAGACACAACAAGAGAAACAAAAAAGCACAGAAGCACACATTGATCTAGTAATCTGTTCTACATTAGATGGTAGTAGCGGGTGAGCCGTCTTCTCTGGATGATGTCACAGTTAACAGAACGCCAGACCAGGTGTACCTACTATGAAGAAAAAGAGAGAGAGCAAAAGTTAAAAGCTGAAATTACGACAGTCATTTCAATGTAATACAATGCAAAACTGGAGAACAGTAGACTGAAGAACAGTAGAAATCAGTAGAGTGAGAAAATTAGACCCTGATGTCCTCCAGCAGCCTAGGCCTATCACAGCACAACTATAGAGATAGCTCAGGGTAACATGAGCCACTCTGACTATAAGCTTTGTCACAAAGGAAAGTTTTAAGATTAGTCTTAAAAGTAGACGGGGTGTCTGCCTCACGGACCAAAACTGGGAGTTGGTTCCACAGGAGAGGAGCCTGATAGCTAAAGGATCTGCCTCCCATTCTACTTTTAGAGACTCTAGGAACCACCAGCAGACCTGCAGTCTGAGAGCGAAGTGCTCTGTTAGGAACATACGGGGTAATCAGAGCTCTGATATATGATGGAGCTTGATTATTAAGGGCTTTATACGTTAGAAGGAGAATTTTAAATTCTATTCTTGATTTAACAGGAAGCCAATGAAGGGAAGCTAAAACAGGAGAAATATGATCCCTCTTGTTGATTTTCATCAGAACTCTTGCTGCAGCATTTTGGATCAGCTGAAGGCTTTGAACTGCATTTTGTGGACTTCCTGATAGTAAAGAATTACAATAGTCCAGCCTTGAAGTAACAAATGCATGGACTAGTTTTTCAGCATCACTCCTGGACAGAATGTTTCTAATTTTGGCGATATTCCTGAGGTGAAAAAAGAAAACTCTGGAAACCTGTTTAATATGGGATTTAAATGGCATGTCTTGGTCAAAAACAACACCAAGATTTTTAACTTTATTACCAGAGGCCAAGTTAATGCCATCCAGATTAAGGGATTGATTAAGAACTTTATTTTTTGAAGACTCTGGCCCAAAGATTACAACTTCTGTCTTGTCAGAATTTAAATGCAGGAAATTTAAAGTCATCCAGCTTTTGATGTCATCAAGACATGACTGCAGTCGAAGTAACTGATTGGATTCATCAGGATTTATGGATAAATATAGCTGAGTGTCATCAGCATAACAGTGGAAATTAATCCCATGCTGTCTGATAATTTTGCCAATCGGAAGCATATATATAGTAAAGAGAATTGGTCCAAGGACTGAACCCTGTGGTACTCCACAGGTGACCCTAGAGTTTGAAGAAGATTTATTATTAACATGAACAAACTGGAATCTGTCCGACAGATAATATTTAAACCAGCCTAATGCTTTCCCCTTAATCCCTACAGTATGCTCAAGTCTTTGTAGGAGAATATTGTGATCAACTGTATCAAATGCAGCACTGAGATCTAACAGGACAAGTATAGACACAAGTCCATTATCTGAGGCCATGAGAATATCATTAGTGACCTTCACCAGAGCTGTTTCAGTGCTATGATGAGCTCTGAAGCCTGACTGAAACTCCTCAAGTAGGTCATTACTTTGTAAATGTTCACATAGTTGATTAGCAACTACTTTCTCAAGAATTTTAGATAAGAAAAGAAGATTAGATATAGGTCTGTAATTTACTAACTCATCTTGATCAAGAGATGGTTTCTTAAGTAAAGGTTTAATAACAGCTACTTTAAAAGCCTGTGGTACATATCCATTTACCAAGGATAGATTAATCATGTCTAAAATAGGACCACTGATCAGAGGGAATACCTCCTTAAACAATTAATGGGAAGAGATGCTGAGAATGATGGACAGACATTCAGGTTACACCTTAAATAATGTCTCCCTGTCTGGGCCAGAGGGCCTACTGAGCCCTTGCTGGTAATGACTGCTGACTGGAGGCCACAAGACGACCTCTAAGGGAGGAGAACTTCCTCAGAGGTCTCCTCTGTGCCACAAACCGGTCCTTTGCAGGAGGAACCCAACAAGAGACACTGAAAGGTGGAGGAAGGTTTTACTCTGATGAGGAAGAAATGTAACCCTGAAGGTCCTGATGGCCTCCATCAATGGCCTCACAAGGAGATCCCAGCGGAGATGTTTCCTACGCTGCATCATGATCTGGGAGCAGGAACATCTATCAGGAGGAGTTGACTGAAGGTCCTCGTCTGTGTGGTGATAGCCGGGTTTTTCCTAGCAACCTCCTGATAAAGGTTCCCCTCACAGAAGAACGTCCCTCTTTCGGTCCATCCTGGATGTTCCTGCCATGAATCCCACCCAGACGTCAGTTCCACCCCACCCAGACGACTGGAGTCCCCTCTCCTCTGACTGCTCCTGCCATCCTGTGAGGCCCAGACTGCCCAGCTGGCCCTGTGAGCTCTTTGAACGACAGGTGGATCAGGTCACCGGTGGACGCTGCGTTCACTCGTCAGCATGGCTGGCCTGAATGAATGTGCAGCGTTCAGCAGCAGCGCTGCATGTAGCTGCTGGATGTTCATGAGCCTGCAGGAGCAGGGATGGTCCTCACGGTGCTCTGGCCGTCTGCAGGGACACTGATAGCCTCGTTTCTACATGAAGGTTCAAACTGATGGTATATATCAAACTGGTGGATATATATATATATATATATATATAATATATGTATGTATATATATATATATATATATATATATATATATATATATATATATATATATATATAAAACTACAGTGTGTGTTGCCAGGCTCCTCGTTGGACTCCCTCCTCAGCAGATCCTGGCAGCAGGACTCAATCATGTCTGCTGTTCACTGAGCTGAAGCTGGTTCGGTTTGAGTGTTTGTGGTTCTAATGATGAACGCCTGAAGTCCTGAACTGTCACGCATTCCTGTGGTTGTCCAGTAAAGCTGAAAGGCATCTGCTGCCCTCATCCCAGCAGCAGATGGATGGACTCCTGCTCCTCCTCCTGGTAGGAGACCTAAACGTCTTCAGGTCTCTGATCCACAGCTGGAACCTCCATCATCAGTGCAGCAGCACTGTCAGCATTATGTTATTCTCACTGTACTTTACATCATTATATTTAAAGTGCTTATGACCCCCCCCCCTCCCCCCCAACCCTGCACTGATAAGCAAGTATAGACAACAGACGGAGGGATTAACAGATTATAATAGAAAAGGCTAAAAGATGTTGATGCTTTTTGCAGCTGAATGTTTTCTGGCTTTTTTATAGCCGCCTATGGACCGCGGGTCCTCAGGATGTCCGCCGTGCTGCTCTGTCTATGCAGCCAATAATCTTTCTGTTTGCTTTCAGATCACCAGAAGTTGGACCGAGAAGCTCGAATCTGTCGATTACTGAAACATCCCAACATCGGTGAGTGGACCTGCCGGCTGTTTCTGTGACGACTAACCCATGTTGAAGCAAAGAACGTTCCTTTTACAGCTCCTAGTATCCCCTGCTTCTCTGTTTTAAGCTGTGCCTTTGCAGATAAATCGACTTTTGTCAGCAATAATCAAAGCACTACTGAAAATAAAGCAGAAATGTGGGGATTTGTGTATTTCACTGTCTGATCGTGTTGATCTGAGCTGTGAGAAAAGCGGTCTGAAGTCTTCTGTAGATGAATATGAATAGGGAAGGCCTGTCCTTGTGAACACGCTGACCTTTGACCCCTCCACCCTGTGTGGACGTTTCCTGCAGTGACTCCAGGGTTGACATATCAGCTGTTTAATTATGACAGCTGGAAATAACGGTGAGCAGGAATCCTTTCTGCTGTTACTGATGCCCGCTGCAGCTCAGAGCTCCATGCAGTTCTGGCTCGGCCCGGAGAACCACAGCGCTCACCTTCAGCACAGACAGGTAGATCTGCTTTCTCCCACAGAGGAGACGTCTCCGTCCGCTTTGAGAGCGACTCACAAGCTTTCTATCCCACAGTCAGTGAGACTTTAAGGTTTTAGGTCAGCTGGGATCAAACTGGCTGCTGACTGTCAGTCCAGGCGCTGCAGACGCTGCCTCTCTACGTATCGCTCATATTTCAGAGTAAATATGATATCTCTACCCTGACTTTTACTCAGAGGCAGACGTTGGTGCATCAGAATCTGCTTTCAACTCCTTTATCCAAAGTGCCTGATCACAGCCAGCATTTCTAGAGAGAAACTGAAAAACTGAAGAACCGTGTTTTAATGAGGCAAACGTGATAAACTGGCAGTAAGTTGTGGATCTGCAATGATCGACACATCCCCTTCCTGCAGAACATCTGACTCATTTCTCTGATTGAAATATTGCATGTTCATACTTTGTGGAGCAGCTAAAATGATACCGTATCATATTTTGCTCTTTTTATTTCCTTTAAATGTTTTGGCTCTTCTGACCTGACGGTGTTGGCCCCTGAAAAGTTTACACATCCCTGGAGAAAGACAGACAAGCAGAGACCTCAGTTATTAAATTACCATCTTATCAGCATTAAGCTGAGTTTTTTTAAATGGCACTGACAATAAACTTTTGTTATTCACATGTTTGTTGAGGTATGTTAATTTATGAAGAGTATCTCGTTCTAGATTATTTAATAAATTGAACAAATTATTAATAGACATGATTCTTTGATATATTTTTATTGCTGCTGCTGAACTGTGTTAATTTTCCTGTATGCTGGTGGATCAGCTGATCAGTGCATCCCAGGTTTTTCAACATTAACATCTTAATTTAACAATAGTGTCATTATGGTCTTTAGAGAAATGCCTTTGGCGGCCAGGGCGTCCTCCAGAGGCCCCCATGGTGAGGCTTGAGTTTTTCCTTAATGGTGATTGGTTTTCTTAAAGGAGCAATAAGCCATAATGACACCTAGTGGTTAAAATCAGAACAACACATAAACAACACCTTTCACAGAGACCTGCCGTTTCTAAATGTTCTGCTGCTGCTGTGAAACTCCACTGAGTTTCTACCTCCACAGGACGGTCCATGATGCTGTGTTCTGGTTCTGTTCTGGTTCTGGTTCTGGTTCTGATTCTGTTCTGGGTCTGGTTCTGGTCTTACTGGCCTCCATGTCTGCAGGCTGCTGCTCTTTAGCCAACATAAAATACCAAATGCTGCTCTGTGCTGGGAACCCTGGGAACTCTCTTTTGATTGGCTGAGGAACCAGGAAGTAATCACGGGCTACAGTCAGAACTGAAGTAGTTCTGGACCGTAGCTCTAGGTTTGAAATGAGAAAAACGTGACTAACACGGATGTTGATGGAAAGGACGGATGAGAATGAGAATGATTTAGGTTGATTTTGCAATAAATTTCTTACTTATAGCTCCTTTAAATTACTTTTAATTGTATCCTTTAAGTAGTTTTGAACCCAGTACTTTTATATTTTTACCTGACTAAAAAGTGTTTTTAAACCCAAGCATCTATACTTCTCCCTGAGCTTTAAATGTGAATATTTTTGACTTTATGGACATTATGTGCAGATACTCAGCATCTCAAGACATCAGCCAGAGGATTGAAGCTCGGGGGAACATTGGGGGAATCTGATGGATAATGACCTCCAGCTTAGCAGCAGATTAGGACAACCATGTCCGTGTTCTGGCCCTAAGAACCGGCTGTGGGAACGTGTTGCCCTGGATGTGAACATGGCTCCTGCTTGGGCGGAGCAGGCCTGGATGACCCTGAAACACAGACCTGGACCATTGTCCGTGTCCCACTGTGCTGCTCTGCTCCAGATGCCTCTGGGCCTCACCAGGCTTCTTTCAGGTGTTCTTCAGGTGTGGCTCCACCTGCTGCTGGGACAGGTTCTTGCTTCCTGAAAGTCCTCCTGATTCCTTGAAGCTTTCCTGATGTTCTGCTCTGCAGGTGGACTAATCTGCTAATTTCTTTCAATCTTTCTGTTAGGAACTCTGTTTTTAGTCACTTTAAAGATTTTGCCAAACAACTGGAGTCTCATAAAGTCTCGTCATTCCACGTTCTTGAAACGTGTCACAGGTTGAATTCCAGGAAGTAATGGACAATAGTGGGAGCCTAGTAGAGCAGGGCGCTTGCCTCCTTGGAAGGCTGCAAATTCCCAGGTTTGAATCCCACAGACTGCCCTTCTGGGCCTATTAGCAGGACCCTCAGCCCCAGAATTGTCCCTGGGGGCCGCCCAGCGACACCCCGCTGCTCCCTGTGGGACGGGTTAGATGCAGAGGACACTTTTCACTAGGATGTAGAAGTTTCCTCTGAATATGGAGGAAGAAAGGACCTGATCATGGTTTGATATGACAGCGTTTGCAGGGAAATTAAAGATCAGCTTTTCCTCCTCTGGAATCCGAGCTCTGTGATGCTCGATGATGATGATGATGATGATGATGATGATGATGATGGTAACGATGATGATGACGATGATGATGATGATGATGATGTAACGATGATGATAATGATGATGGTGATAGTAACGATGATGATGATGGTAACGATGATGATGATGATGATGATGATGATGATGATGATGATGATGATGATGATGATGATGATGATGGTAACGATGATGATGACGATGATAATGATGATGATGATGATGATGGTAACGATGATGATGACGATGATAATGATGATGATGATGATGGTAACGATGATGGTAACGATGATGGTGACGATGATGGTGACGATGATTGTTATGCCAAAAACTGTTTAAATATGCTAATTATTATTATTAATTATATTTTGGTATTATAATTTAAGTAATAAGTCATTCAACTTAAATCCTTATTCCTTATCATCATCCAATGATAATGTCTCTGTATTAATATCAGATGTTAACTCCGAAAGGAGGTAGCTCTGAATTCTGAATAACCATGCAACTGTCAATTAGATTGCACACAAAACAATTTCTATTCCGCAGTTGTTGTTTTTATTGAACCAAAAGCAATTCCCTGTTACAGTAATTCTCTGATTCAACGACTTTGTACTAAACTACACATGCAAAATATATGTGGAAATAAAAGAACAAACAAAAAACAAATGGATTAACATGAGCGGTTAGCGAATCTAAGTCCAGCTCACGGTCGTTAAACACCATATTTCAGTCACCCGACACCCTTCCAAGATGGCGACTATGATGACGTATGATCTACAAATTTGCGTGATGCGTGAGGGAAGGTCCTAATGACGTAACCATGCTTACGCTGATGGAGTAATACCTCGCTACGAGAGGGCGCGGCTAACTGGGGAGTTTAAACAAAGACCGCAAACCGAGCTCGGACAAAAAGATTGAACTGATAAGGACAGGAAAGATAGAGCAGAGAGAGGAGAAGATGGGAGAAAATGGGAAAAGAGTTACAGAAAAACCCACGGCGGGGTCTCCACGGACCACAAAATCAAACACAGCCAATCGCTTTCACAAATGCATGCACATACAGAGAAAATATTCAGCAAAATAAAACCAATCTCCATCTTGGAGTAACAACCATTAACCTAAAGTCCTAACGCCTGCCCAGGCACAGCTTTATCACCATAAGGCGAAAAAAGAAATAAAAAGGCATTCCCCCGTTACTTGTGGATCAGGGCTGTCCTGGCGGGGTCCGTGAGCGCTCCGAATAACGCGGCGTCCTGAACGCGTCTCCACTGTGCGGTTGTAGGCAGAAGCGGACAGCAGCTTGGACGGGATGAGGAGGCTCCTTCGTCTCTTCGCAGTCGCTTTGCTCGGCCCAGCAAAAGTGTAGTCCTCTTTTGATCACTGGGAGATAAGGCGGCTCTCAGTCTTTTGATCAGAGGGAATTTAAAAGTACTTATTTTAGTCGACCTCCTGCGTTAGCAAAGCAGGGAATAAGGTTTGCTTAGAAAAATCTCGGTCCAGCGAGAAACTCGAGTATGTGGTGTGTGGGTAATTAATCCACGAAGTACAGCTGTGTGTCTTCTCAGGTTGGCGGTGTGCCAGAAGAAGAAGGCTGATTGTGAGGCGCAAACGAGTTTTATCAACTTTGCCTAGCAACGTTATCGGTTGCTAGGGCGACGGCCATTTTGGGCCGTGTTGCATTATGGGAGTTGGTGGCCATTTTGACCACATTGCATCATGGGAAACGCAGTCCGTCATGTCCCGAATTACTGCAGTTTCGTCACGTCTGAACTGCCATTACAATGAAGATGGTAATGATGATGATGACCAGAATCAGAATCAGAAATACTTTAATAATCCCAGCAAGAAATTGTTGTTTCAGTACAATCGCCTTAACAAACAAACATTACAGACATTTCAGGAGGAGACGATTTACTGAGGCCATGCTGCCAAGGAACCGCCTTACACGGTGCCCACATGGCGCTGCCATTACTCTGTGGAAAGATAGTGGCCACAAAAAAGGAAGGTGGGAGGGTAAAAAACATAACTCATACTTTATCCTATAACAGGATACAGTTTGATATATCAAAAACCTCTTGCACAAAAAGCACAAATAAGACGAGACACATATAGCAGAAGGTAAACATGTGAGACTAGTCGCGTGTACGTAAGTTCATCAGTTTATATGAGCATCAAGTATGTGTGACTGTTTGGGTGAAAGTGTTTATATCTCCGTGAACGCTCTCCAGAGGCCGTTGTCCTTGATGTTATCAGCCGGCCAACAGTTCAGAAAGCATCTGCAGATGTCAGCGGGGGAGGAGGGAGCGGGGGGGGGGAGAAGTTCTGAGCATTCTCTGCCATAACAATCATCCATGATGATGATGATGATGATGATGGTAACGATGATTGTGGTAATGATGATGGTGACGATGATGATGGTAATGATGATGATGATAATGGTAATGATGATGATGAAGGTGATGATGATGATGATGTTCCCTGTGTTTCTAACGGTAACCAGAATGCGGTCGTTAGCTCATTATTAAGGAGATGATGTCGCCATGGCGATGTTAAAGGAACAGTAACATTTCCCTCCTCTATGCTGATCTCAGATCATCTGCTGCCTGCCGGCCTTTTAGACGTAGAGAAGCGCTGAGGTTCTGTGAAGCACTGAGACTACAGAACCTCCTGTGGACCTGCTGGCTGACATGACACTAACCACCAACATTACGGTCACTAACCTGTTTCCTGCTGGTCATCACCTGCTGTGAGGTCATCGCCTGCTGTGAGGTCATCACCTGCTGCCTCATTTGTGGTTCAGACTCATGATGCTCCATCAGCCAGCCAGGAACAGTCAGATCCAGCCAACAGATTTCAAGGGCAGAGAGTAAAATGGCTGGTCTGGGTCGTTGAGACATCCAGAGCTTTTTTACACGCGGGCTGGTTGGTAAACTGGACCGGCTGCAGTTCAAAGACGATGTTTCTGAAGCTTTGTGAAGAATAAATCTTTTACTGGATTCAGAGGACCAGTTGCAGCTGAGATTCAAGTCAGGACTCATGGAAAGGTGAAAGACCCGCAGAGCCAAACTGGCTTCAGAGGCCTTCTGTTCACCTTCAGGACATCCAGACTCAGGTCTTGTCCGTTTGTAGCCAGATCTTGTAAAACAACCATGTCCCTCACGTCACTTTTATAAATAAAATCGTACACACTGGATAGTTTTTAGAAACGTTCCGATAGTTTTTAGAAACGATAAAACAGTCGGTTGTTAAACGCTGCCTGTTTTATCTGAAGATCTGGCGAGGAGAGGCGAGAACATATAGTGATTTATTCAGGTGCAGCAACTTAATTGGAGCGGCTGCAGGTGTAACTGCTCAGCCCTGATTACAGGAGCTGAGCGGGCAGGGAGTGACGCAAATTTCACTGCTAGCAGGAATCTTTTAGCAGAATCATTAAACTACGATCAGAATCCTCTGTGTGGTGGTTTTGTCATGTAAAGAAAAGAAAAAGTGAGTTTGTGAAAGGAACGCTGTAGATAGGCACCAGCAACCCCGCGACCCCATGAGGGATTAAGTGGCTTGGAAAATGGATGAATGGATGGAGTTTGTGAAAGAATCTATTTATTCTGCTCCCCAGCCATGTGGGTGACTCCTCAGGCTGTGAGGTGTTCCTTGCATTCATCAAAGAGTCAGCCTCGGTTTGGTTAGAATAAACCTACAATTAATCGTGTTCTGCAACTTGGGCCATCAACAAGCACCACAATCAGGACACCCAAAAAAAACATTTAAAACTCCGTAGTGGCAGACACAGAGAAGTACATCGCAGTATCGTCAGCATAAAGCATAACTCTTGATTTAAATCCAGACTGATTTCACACTAGATGCTCTTTGATTCAGTCCGTCATTACTCTGTCTCAGAAGTCTCTTAATGATTGCAGTCTCATCTACAAGCTTTTGCCCTTTCAAAATAAAAGCCTGCCATAGCAGCTGCTTCTCTGTGAGCAGCTGCTTCAAATTTTAAATTGAAGCAGGAAAACCTGATGCAATCTTCAGGAAAACACAGAATGGAAAAAGGATCAGGTGCTCAAATAGTGATCTCACACGGAGCCTACGGACCAATCAGCAGAGAGCGGCAAAGCCCAGTGGCCAATCAGGGAGCTATGTGGGCAGGTGATACTCCGCAGATATGAGCAGTGTTACGTAACTGTGTGTCTGTGTTGCTAGGAAACAGTGCCCATAGGTGAAGGCATTAAACCATCCACCCTCCCACACACACCAACAGAAACGTACCTGTGTGAAAGCACTCAGAAAGAAATAATCAGGTTTTCTCTTGAAACACTCCTACACAGAGCAGCAGTGGGATTTAATGTGTGCGCACGTCTTCCCTCAGTCTGTCTGTGTGTGTGTGGGCAGCAGCTTCTCTCTGCTCTGTGGTAATATGTGATATTATATAATATAAGCAGAGAACAGAAACAAACGCCTGCAGAGAAACTCATCAATCGTCTCAGAAGAAGTCCTGACAGCAGCTCCTGCTTTAAAGGCAGCAGCATTAAAACACGGCTGCAGTCGTCCTGCTCCTCTGAACACCAGCCTGTGTTCCTGCTGCTTTTCATTCAGTATATCACCAGAATAACATTAAAGCTAAAGAGATGGTTTTATTTTGAAAGCCATGACAGAGCAGGGCAGCTTCCTGCTCTGATAGCTGCAGACTGTCAGCAAATCTGGACCTCAGAACTGAAAATAAGGCCATGGTGGATGCCACGACCCAGCGGGTCTGGGGCTGGTTAACCGGACTCAGACTGGATCAGATCGGGTCTTCAGTCTGAGTCCTGCTGTCACTTCAGGTCAAAGCTGTCGGTACCAAACTGATCTGTTTTCAAACATCAAATAATAAGAACATCAGGAACCTTGTTGTCTGTGTTAAAAGCTGGTGGGTATAATAAAGGGCTGTGGACTCACATCACAGATATAATGTGTTTAAGATGCAGCTAAAGAGACGGCCTGTTGATAATCAGAGTTTTTAACATTCATTTATAATTAGACGCTCCTGCTGCCCCCTGCTGTCATCCGGCCTCAGGTTTACTTTCTCTGATGTTTGTCTGTGTTCTAATGTACATTTTAACTTTATGGTACTTTTACTAAATGTATTGTAAATTTTATATTATTAATATAAAAAGTAGTTTTTAGGGAGACTTATAACATCTGTCCAGGGACTGCAGCTGAAAAACCTTCTGGCTAACCCTGGCATATTGACAGAAATGTTATTAATAGGCACAGTCCCTGTAATAAATCAATCAAATAAAACAGACAAACCGTGGTCCTTCCTCGGTGCCTTTAATGACATCACCAGCAGGTTTAACAGCGTGCAAATCTGGGGTTGCAAAAAAGAAAAATGACAAAAATGCTACAGGGTATTTTCTGCTTTGTTCTCATTAATCAAATTTCATGTATTTCTGTCCCTGCTTAGACTAAATCCCAGCGAAACTCAGACGTGCTCCACGGTTCTCAGGTTGTCATGATGCTGAGATTCAGTCTAATGCCAGGAACCTGTTTTCTGTCTTTCAGTTCGGCTTCATGACAGCATTTCAGAGGAGGCTCACCACTACCTCATCTTTGACCTGTGAGTTTACTGTCTGTCTCTGTTTAATAATGTAACTGACGTGATGCCACCTGTAAGATGGCTCCGCCCATGTAGAGGTGGACCCTGACAGCTAAGATGCTGTAATGGCGCTGATAGTGAAGCTTGCAGCGTTACCAGAACCACTTTTTGCCCTATTTACCAACATTAAGGAAAAGAAGAGGGGAAATAAGTTGAACATCAAGTCAGTGAAGTTATTTCACGGTAACCACAGACCAACTGACATTAAAGTTTAAATACCCAACTTGAAATATATATTTGTAACTTATTTAAATAGTTACTGCAGGCAGCATGAAGTTTTCACTCAGCAATCCATGGTAATACTTTACTGTGAAATTCTGTATTAGAAGTGCAAAGTTTACTTTATGCAACCTAATCTATTTTGATTCTATTCCATTTCTATAACTCCAATCTACATCACATCATCTCAAAGTTCTTTCTAAAGTCAGACTCCATCAGATCCTCCAGGTTGGTGAGAAAGTTTCCTCTCTAAGGAAACCCAGCAGGTTGCATCAAGTCTCTCCAAGCAGCATTCACTCCTCCTTAAAGAGCGTAGAGCCACAGTGGACAGTCGTCTGCATTGTTGATGGCTTTGCAGCAATCCCTCATACTGAGCATGCATGAAGCGACAGTGGAGAGGAAAACTCCCCTTTAACAGGGAGGAAAACCTCCAGCAGAACCAAAACCAGGATAAAAGGAGTGTCATCAGCATAACAGTGGAAATTAATCCCATGCTGTCTGATAATTTTGCCAATCAGAAGCATATATATAGTAAAGAGAATTGGTCCAAGGACTGAACCCTGTGGTACTCCACAGGTGACCCTAGAGTTTGAGGAAGATTTATTATTAACATGAACAAACTGGAATCTGTCTGACAGATAAGATTTAAACCAGCCTAATGCTTTTCCCTTAATCCCTACAGTATGCTCAAGTCTTTGTAGGAGAATATTGTGACCAACTGTATCAAATGCAGCACTGAGATCTAACAGGACAAGTATAGACACAAGTCCATTATCTGAGGCCATGAGAATATCATTAGTGACCTTCACCAGAGCTGCTTCAGTGCTATGATGAGCTCTGAAGCCTGACTGAAACTCCTCAAATATAGAGTAAATATCCATTTACTAAGGATAGATTAATCATGTGTAAAATGGGATCATTACTCAAAGGGAATTCTTCCTTAAATAATAAAGGCTTTGTGCAAAATCAGAGTCGTATTATCTAATTTCAGCTGACAAAGATTGATCTTATGCAACCAGAAGTTACAACATACAGATATCCAGAACACATAAAACAAGCATTACCCTTTAAGTTAACACTAAGCATACAATGTTTATGAAACAAAACTGAGTTACCTTCATCTAGAGCACATGAGTCAAACTGTCAAGGGATTTTATCCGACCCTCAAGAGCCAACAAAGGCATATCATGTCATAAAGTAGAGGCATGTATCACTTTAAATTGTATAAAGTGGCTAAACTGAGCCTCCTGTAGTGAATGTTGATTTTTTTAACTGTGTAGTAACAACATCAATTTTCCCACAACACAGTAAAACAACCCAGAAATGTCCAGAAAGAGAAGAAGTGATGCAGAATGATGAGTTTAAAGTGTAACTCACCCCAATATAAACTTTTTTTTTTGCAGATAAACTGTATAAACTGGGCCTAAGGTGCTACTTTTATGTTAGTGCGCATTTTTTATATTTCTATGTGGACTGAACTGAAATTATGAAATTAAAAGATAAATCAAAAGTATCATCTATACAGGTGAAACTGGTCCTTTTAATGACTTCATGATGCCAAAGTGGGTCCATATGGAAATGGGTTTGATGCCCCTAAACTGAGTTACCTTCATCTAGAGAACATGCCGTAGTTCTCTGTTGATCACTGTTGTGTTCAGCTGCTCATGAGGTCGGCCACATATCCTGGACTCCTTTTAGGTTTTGACAAGTAATAAAAACTATTTTCCTGCTCTAAACGTTTGGGATAATGCGCATCTGAATTGTAATTTTTCACTGACGATGTTTAACTATTTATGTGATGCAAAATCCCAACAAAGTTGTAGGAAGTAAAGGGTCTTCAGCTCCTGCAGGTAAGAGGCGTTTCACTGTGAGACAGGTTACGATCACTGATTGGTCCGTTGCTGACGAGCCTCCAGGATAGATGGACAGATGGCGTCATGTCCATTAAAGGAGCAGTACGTAACTCTGAATACCATCTCCTGTTCAAGCTGAAAACTGCCAGCAGAGTCTGATCATATACAAACTAATTTGTTCCAATAAAACTAATAATATGTTATTATAATATTGTGCTGAGGAGAAAACAAGTGACGACCATCATCTCCCGTTAATAATTCACGTCCATCTATCACATCTAACAACACCCATCATTAGTTTACTCTCCTTTACAGGAGAGTTTATCCAAAATGATCACAGAGAAAATTTACCCCACCCAGGGGTTCAGCCGTCAGTCATTAGGTAGCAGCTCTGCCTCTTTCCCTCCTGTCAGTCCGCAGTGGCAAATCTAATGACTGATGAAAAGCAGAGATGGAAGAAAAGAAGGCTTTGGCTTTAACAGAGTGAGGCTGTAGGGCATAATCAAAGTAAAACAGGCCACCATGTGGCGTCATGTTCATCCTGCAGCAATAAGGAATGAATCATTGATCAGGAAGACCCGGCTCAGTGTGCTGGTCTCACACCATGCAGTCAGTCAGGAATCATTTAAGGTACAAAAACACATCAAAGCTAACCTGCTGGTTAAGCCTCTGCTTTCCTTATTCGTTCTGTGGTGACTACAGTCGTCTTGGTCTGCAGTTAGTGTGGCGTTAAGGATCCATTTGTTCGCTTTCTTTGTGTTGACTCAGTTCTGAACACCTCCTTCTGTTACATCACAGTCTGTTGTTCTGCTGTTTAACGTTGTTTCAAGCCAAATGAAATGCTTATTTATAGAAACATGCTGGTTTTACTGCTTCTGTGGTTTATATGACAGCAGCCGGTCTTTCCCTGGAACCTGGACTTTATCTTCTCATTATGAATAATTCGTTACAATCTCTCTGTACATTTATTTCAGTTTATTTCTCTTGTTTTAAGCATGTCTGTCTTTGTTTAAATCCATTACTTTAATGGAAACTGATTCCATGAGAAATTGTTCTTTACCGTCAGAAGAAATTTTATTTTCGTTTATTTAATTGCAGCTAGAATTTGGTTTAGTTTTATTCCATTTAGCAAACCTAGTTCAGTTTAAACGCTGTCCTTCTTTTGTGATAGTTTTTGGTTTTGTTCAGTTGGGATTATGTGTGACTGTGACGTTGATCCTGGTGTTTCAGACTTATTTCTCTGCCTGCTCTGTAGCTCTTCATGATGTCTCTGTATGTCTCAGGGTCACTGGTGGGGAGCTGTTCGAAGATATTGTAGCCAGAGAATATTACAGTGAAGCTGACGCCAGGTGAGAACCCCACCTGCTCCTTCATCTGTCCGTAGACATGACCCCTCCCCCTCACTATCCTTCCCCGCTTAGTCTCAGTTTATTCCTGATAAAGCTTGCTGGATTATGAGACCTCTGACCTTTATCTGCAGCCACTGCATCCAGCAGATCTTAGAGGCGGTTCTCCACTGTCATCAGATGGGTGTGGTCCATCGAGACCTAAAGGTATGCTCTGACAAAAATATCCAGGGGAACCAGACATTTTAAGTGTAAGTCTATTTTCTGAAGGTTTGTGTAAAAGTAAAAACTAGAATATTGAGATTGACAGGAGTCTGGTTCTTGGTTTTCTGTTTAAAAGCTTGTTTCTGCTAGATATAAAGATGGGTATTTGTTTATAAACACCTAGGATCTCCTCCTGTAAACCAGTGAACAGAGTTAGCATATTAGCTCTCTTCATCTAAACCAGTGAACAGAGTTAGCATGTTAGCGCTCTTCATGTAAACCAGTGAACAGAGTTAGCATATTAGCTCTCTTCATCTAAACCAGTGAACAGAGTTAGCATATTAGCTCTCTTCATGTAAACCAGTGAACAGAGTTAGCGTGTTAGCTCTCTTTATCTAAACCAGTGAACAGAGTTAGCATGTTAGCGCTCTTCATGTAAACCAGTGAACAGAGTTAGCATGTTAGCTCTCTTAATCAAAACCAGTGAACAGAGTTAGCATGTTAGCGCTCTTCATCTAAACCAGTGAACAGAGTTAGCATGTTAGCGCTCTTCATGTAAACCAGTGAACAGAGTTAGCATGTTAGCACTCTTCATGTAAACCAGTGAACAGAGTTAGCATGTTAGCTCTCTTTATCTAAACCAGTGAACAGAGTTAGCATGTTAGCGCTCTTCATGTAAACCAGTGAACAGAGTTAGCATGTTAGCTCTCTTCATCAAAACCAGTGAACAGAGTTAGCATGTTAGCGCTCTTCATCTAAACCAGTGAACAGAGTTAGCATGTTAGCGCTCTTCATGTAAACCAGTGAACAGAGTTAGCATGTTAGCGCTCTTCGTGTAAACCAGTGAACAGAGTTAGCATGTTAGCACTCTTCATGTAAACCAGTGAACAGAGCTAGCATGTTAGCGCTCTTCATGTAAACCAGTGAACAGAGTTCGCATGTAGAGCTCTTCATGTAAACCAGTGAACACAGCATGTTAGCTCTCTTCATGTAAACCAGTGAACAGAGTTAGCATGTTAGCGCTCTTCATGTAAACCAGTAAACAGAGTTAGCATGTTAGCTCTCTTCATGTAAACCAGTGAACAGAGTTAGCATGTTAGCTCTCTTCGTGTAAACCAGTGAACAGAGTTCGCATGTAGAGCTCTTCATGTAAACCAGTGAACACAGCATGTTAGCTCTCTTCATGTAAACCAGTGAACAGAGTTAGCATGTAGAGCTCTTCATGTAAACCAGTGAACAGAGCTAGCATGTTAGCGCTCTTCATGTAAACCAGTGAACAGAGTTAGCATGTAGAGCTCTTCATGTAAACCAGTGAACAGAGTTAGCATGTTAGCTCTCTTCATGTAAACCAGTGAACAGAGTTAGCATGTTAGCGCTCTTCATGTAAACCAGTGAACAGAGTTAGCATGTTAGCGCTCTTCATGTAAACCAGTGAACAGAGTTAGCATGTTAGCACTCTTCATGTAAACCAGTGAACAGCATGTTAGCGCTCTTCATGTAAACCAGTGAACAGCATGTTAGCACGCTTCATGTACACCAGTGAACAGAGTTAGCATGTTAGCGCTCTTCATGTACACCAGTGAACAGAGTTAGCATGTTAGCACGCTTCATGTACACCAGTGAACACAGCATGTTAGCACGCTTCATATAAACCAGTGAACAGAGTTAGCATGTGTTCTGTGTCTTCAGCCAGAAAACCTGTTACTGGCCTCCAAATCTAAAGGAGCAGCGGTGAAGCTGGCAGACTTCGGCCTTGCCATTGAGGTGGAGGGAGACCAGCAGGCCTGGTTTGGTGAGACAATCCTGACTGTAGTACTATTTCAGTACTTTTACCATTTTTATCATCTTATAATATTATTTTTTATTTGTTTGTTTGTTTTGAACAAACTTTGACCTTTGTTTGGATTTGCCCTTTTTATCGCAAAAATGTTTTTGGCAAAATCTCCTTTACTTTGGTATCAGCTATTCTGTATTATTAGTAAAATAAAATAAAGAAATTTTAAATTTTATATTTATATAAAATAGATTTAGAATAGAACAGAAATGTCCCTCAGTGGGAAAGTTGAGGTGTACCAGCAATAAAGTGAAAGGCTTATTAAGGCAGGAAAGAGTAAAGAATATAAAAACGGGAAGGATCTGTCATATCACTCCTTCGTGCTCCAAAGATGCAACGTCTGCCTGTGAAGGAGCTCTCAAGCTCTGCAACCGCTTCATGAATTGAGGGGGGAGGAGGGGGGGCGCGCTGTCCGGGGGGGGGGGAGACAGTGATGGCTCAGCGGAGCTCCTGAGAGCTGACAGTGAATCTCTGGTGGTGGAAACCAAGGAAGTGTGGCCACTCACAAGGTCGACATAAGACATGCCATAAAGAAGAAGCTCTATTCTGTGTACAAGGAAGGCAGGAAAAACAGGAACACACTACATGTGTTAAAAAATAGATTTAAAACAGAAAACCTCAGGGCTGAGTGTGGAGCAGCTGGACAGGCTAACCTCCTTACATGGCTGCGTTTTTACTGCATTTACTTTTACTCTCTAACTGGACACTGTTATGTGTTAATTTTGTTCTTTGTATTTTCTGACTCAGTCAAACCACAGATCATCTTCACAAACAAGCAGAGGCCTATTTCACAAAACCAACATAGAGGATTAAGCCGGGATTTTCTAGATATCCTGGCTGAATAAAGCCTGGCCTAAAGCAGTGACCTGTGATCAGTTACCATGGCGATGTTTAGCTAGCTGCTCCAGACCAATTCAATTAAATTTTATTTTATTTATATAGCGCCAATTCATGAAATATGTCATCTCGAGGCACTTTACAAAATCAAAATCAATCAGATTATACAGATTGGTCAAAAATTTCCTATATAAGGGAACCAGTTGATTGCTTCAAAGTCCCAACAAGCAGCATTCACTCCTGGAGAAGCGTAGAGCTACAGGGAGAGTCATCTGCATTGTACATGGCTTTGCTGCAATCCCTCATACTGAGCAAGCATGAAGCGACAGTGGGAAGAAAAACCACCCATTAGCGGGAAGGAAAACCTCCGGCAGAACCAGAACCAGGCTCAGTGTGAACGCTCATCTGCCTCCACCCACTGGGGCTTAGAGAAGACAGAGCAGAGACACAGAAAGCACAGAAGCTCACATTGACCCAGGAGTACTTTCTATGGTAGAGAAGACAGAGCAGAGACACAGAAAGCACAGAAGCTCACATTGACCCAGTGGTACTTTCTATGTTAGAGAAGACAGAGCAGAGACACAGAAAGCACAGAAGCTCACATTGACCCAGGAGTACTTTCTATGGTAGATGGTAATAGAGGATGATCTGCCTCCCCTGATGATGTCACAGCTAACAGAACGCCAGACCAGGTGTACCTTCTATGAAGAGAAAAATGACAGAGAACAAAAAGTTAAAAGCTGAAATAACAACAAACAATTCAGGTTGGAGAGCAGTAGGAGAACTCAGCAGAGAGAGAAATAGACCCTGATGTCCTCCAGCAGCCTAAGCCTATAGCAGCATAACTATAGAGGTAGCTCAGGGTAACATGAGCCACTCTGACTAGAAGCTTTGTCACAAAGGAAAGTTTTAAGATTAGTCTTAAAAGTAGACGGGGTGTCTGCCTCCCGGACCAAAATCTGGGAGTTGGTTCCACAGGAGAGGAGCCTGATAGCTAAAGGATCTGCCTCCCATTCTACTTTTAGAGACTCTAGGAACCACCAGCAGACCTGCAGTCTGAGAGCGAAGTGCTCTGTTAGGAACATACGGGGTAATCAGAGCTCTGATATATGGTGGAGCTTGATTATTAAGGGCTTTATACGTTAGAAGGAGAATTTTAAATTCTATTCTTGATTTACCAGGAAGCCAATGAAGGGAAGCTAAAATTGGAGAAATATGATCCCTCTGGTTGAGTTTCATCAGACCAGGCTAACAGCTTAGATCAGTTAGCATGGCTAACTACTAACAGCCAGGCTGAGTTCATCCTGCTGCCTCCTCTGTTCAGTCACTCTGATCAGAAAACAGAGAGTTTATCATTGATTCTTTATCTGTTTGTTTGGGTTCTTCATCAGCCTGCATTAACCACTGATACTCATTGTATTCAGACAGGTACTGTAATGATGTTAAAGTATGACGGCAGCCTATACCATTACTACTGTTCCACTGTGTTTTAAAGACTGCTGTGTGTCTGAGTTTGACAGAAAGGCCTTTAATAGACTGCTGCAGGTGCTGAGGGGATTAGAACGGCTGATGAAGAAGCAAAGGTGTTGTTAATAATGTCCGGGGTTAAATCGTTTTCCACAAAATTCTGCGACTATAGGGGGCGCTGTTTTGCTTTCTCCTCCAGAACAAACTTATTTCCCCTCAATTGCACAAAATATGCATCTCACAGCCCCAAAAGGAAAAAAAAACTATAGAAACCATAAGGCTCAGTGACCTAACAGGAAAGAATATTATGTTATTTGATATATTCTTATCATGAGTAGGTCAGTTCGTTACATAACAGGTATCCTACATTAACTTCTTTCAATGTGTTTTAGAGTCTATGCTTAGTGTTTTAAATGCAAACAATATCTGTATTAATGATTAATGCCACTATTAAAATCTGACAGCAGGTGAACATTGTTCCTCAAAGGCTGCTGACAAAGTTCCTTCTTCCATGCTGCTTTGCTGCTGCAGGAGCCATGGCTCAGAGAAACAGCGCCCTCTGGTGTCAGAGTCTGACAGAACACGTTAATGTTTCTACCAGCAGCTCCAAACAAACGTGTTCTCCTTTAGAACAGCAGCAGTGTTCCCTTCCTGGAGGCTGATGACTTTCAGTTCCTCATCAGCCTCTATCAGCAGATGCTGCTGCTTTGGTCTGAAGTTTGGCTCATGCAGCTCCTCCACTGTGGCATCGGTGAATCTGGGATCGACCTCATGGTCTGTGGTAGACAGCCGAGGGTATTTAGCTGGATTTCTACACCTGGCTGGACTTTTCCTGAGCCTGGATTGGGCTTTGGGACACGGATAAAGCCGAAACACTTTGATCAGACTATGGCGTTAATCCTGGATTTCCAAATTCTGCTTTTGTGAAGAAGGCCTGGTTACAATTTATCAGTCACCATGGTAACCATGTGACCGGTATATCTGTGTAACTTGTTCTGTGTGCTTGTCTGTTTTCAGGCTTTGCAGGAACTCCAGGTTATCTGTCTCCAGAGGTTCTGAGGAAGGACCCGTACGGGAAGGCTGTGGACCTCTGGGCCTGCGGTCAGATTCCTATTTGCTCTCCTGTCCTCTGATTTCTGCACTAAGCTGATATATCTTATCACGTTTATGTTGGTGGTTTGCAGCTGTGCTGTTACTGCCATAATTCATCTAAATGTCTGACTGAACTGTGAGAAAAACCAAAGGTTCCTCTGATCAGGACACAGATTGGCATTTATCGTTCAGCTGTCAATCCAAGCTCACGGATTTAGGAGTTATTGACCATCTCATGTCATCATTTCAAAAATATTTACAGATTGGTGTCAAAAAAGAAACCTTAGGTGAATATTTATGTTTTTATTTCCTCTTGTCTAGAATATTCCTAAAACATTTTTCATATTTTTTACAAAAAGTCCTTGATGTCCTTCAGTTGATCCAAAACTGCGACAGTAAGACTGAGAACTGGAATTATCAGCAAATCCTGTCAGTCCTGCTTTATTATCTATGCTCCAGTTACCTGCTGGCCCCTGGTTACCTGCTGGCCCCTGGTTACCTGCTGGCCCCTGGTTACCTGTTGGCCCCTGGTTACCTGCTGGCCCCTGGTTACCTGCTGGCCCCTGGTTACCTGCTGGCCCCTGGTTACCTGTTGGCCCCTGGTTACCTGCTGGCCCCTGGTTACCTGCTGGCCCCTGGTTACCTGCTGGCCCCTGGTTACCTGTTTATTAGGAATTCATTCATAAAATCTTGACTTTAACTAGCATGATCCAGCTCCTTTCTATATAACTGAATGATCAAAGCCATGTCCTCCATCTAGAGCCTCAGACCCTCAAACCAACATCTCAAGAGTCAAAAGTCTTTATTGTTGTTATGTAAGCATGATTAAATGTTGGTTAAACAGCATATAACACACACAAAAATCAAAGACATCAGTGGAAAAACATAGAATGAGCATTCAAAGAGAAGACCCACAAAAATGTAAAAACACAATATTAAAAAACTCAATTTAAAGTTAAGATATACAGCAGAAGAGAAAGACTTATCGGAAAGATAAAAAAAATCCTTTATTGTCCCACAATGGAGAATTTGAGGCGTGACAAAGATACCCTAACCCAAAGACAGCATTACACACAATTAATAGTAGTGGAAAAATGCAAAGTTGTTTCTAAAGATGCAGAGGTTGAGCTTTATCAGAAACAGCAAAAATAAAAGTAAAGATAAATACCAGAGTAGATATTGCACAATTATTAATAATGTGGCAACTCAGGTGAAAAGATGAAATATTCAAGTTAAACAGTGCAAACCCTCCAGCCTATTTATGGAACCTGAGATAATGTGCATGCTAGTGCAGCAGCAGCTCAGAGTAGCTAAGGTGTGTGTGAGTTACCTTAGCATCTGAGAGCCGATGTATACGACATGTGAACGGATCAGAACCGGTGCACCTCTATCCAGATGTGAACACTGACTGAGACTCAGTCATCAGGATAGAGGTGCACCAGACTGTTGGGAGCAGCAGAGATGATGAAGTCTGGCAGCTGCTGGGAGGAAGGAGCTGTGGAAACGCTGCTTAGAGCACCTGAGATGCAGCATTCTGTCCCTGAAGGAGCTCTGCAGCTCCATGCATGGGGGGGGGGGGCATTGTCCGTCAGAGATGTTATTCTTCTTCCAGTCCACCTTACTAGCTCTCCTACTGAGTTTATCCTTATGAAGATTGCTAGTTCCAAAGACCAGTTATGAAACTGCAGCCTATCAATCTTTCCAGACTAGTGGACCTCAACTGTGGAACAAGCTTCCTTTGTTTTCTGCATTGTCCTCAGAGTTTGGACTCATATTTTTGTGGAAAACTTTGTGATTTCTTTAAAGGGTGAGCTATGAAAACAGTACACTGACTATTCTGTTTGCTCCTCAGGTGTCATCCTCTACATCCTGTTGGTCGGCTACCCTCCGTTCTGGGATGAAGATCAGCATCGTCTCTACCAGCAGATCAAAGCTGGAGCCTATGACGTAGGTCACATGACTCTGCGTGATGTCACAGGTACGGAGTAACACTGCTCAGCCAATGGTCAGTCCTCATCTTGTCTTATTACCCCTTAGTTTCCTTCCCCGGAGTGGGACACGGTGACTCCTGAAGCCAAAGATCTGATCAACAAGATGCTGACCATCAACCCGGCCAAACGGATCACAGCGGCAGAGGCACTAAAGCACCCCTGGATCTCTGTGAGTCTTCATCCTTCTGCAGCCTGATGATGATGATGGTGGTGATGGTGGTGGTGATGATGATGATGATGATGAAGGTGGTGGTGGTGATGATGATGGTGGTGGTGGTGATGATGATGGTGGTGATGATGATGGTGGT